>NC_040018.1:21913137-22213137 GCF_000972845.2 Larimichthys crocea | reverse complement strand
CCTCTTGCATATTGGTCATGGTTTACTTGTCTGTGTTTAACGTAGATTCAACACTGCTTCCCTAACACTAACAGTGCTTTGGGAGTCATTGTACAGTACAGCCTAAAAGAAAAAAAACAACAACATGAAAATTAAAAGCAAAATGAAAGCAAAAAGTCCAATCTTATGTCTACCATGTCCTAAAGAGGCTCAGCACAGTCATCAATCCATCAACCCATTGTTGTGGGGCAACAAAAAGTAGCAAAGTCATTAGATCAATCACCTACAGCAGAAGTAGCGATGGCTGGGTGTTTGCATAAGGGCACTACAAGTTTAAAGAGAGCAGAGGTGCAGATATACAAAATGACAGTGGCATGTTTAAGTTCATTGCTCAGACATAGAAAAATACTGTACTGTTAGTAATAATATAAAAAAAAATGCAATTGCATTGCAAGCAAAACCCATGACGAGGTCTGTATAATATATATATATATATATATATATATATATATATATATCATAACAGGCATACAAGAAAACCACTTCAAAAGCAACATTAGAAATCAGACGTGTCTTCAGCCGCTGGGCTGTTCATGGTTTCACCCACTAGAGGACGATGCTACAGCAATACTTAAGAACTAAAACAGACTGAGTTTATTCAGTGGGTTTATCCAACACAGGAGGGGAGCTCTGACGTCCCCGGTCCGAAACAGAAACCTCACCTCGGAAATAATTTTTTTTTTTTTTAACATGTGTCTAACAGTCCACTGTGTAACAGCAGTCCTAGAGCGAGCACTGTTGTGCTAGAGAAAATTACAAAAAGGTACTTCGGCTTGAGTTAACTCCAGTGTTTATGTGTGTATCCTGGTTACAGAACATGAACGTGTGCAGAGATGATGGATAAAAAAAAAAATCTAAAAAAAGCACAAGCATGGACACAGAGCACGAATCTGAGCAGTCAGTTTGTCAGACAGTAGTAGTATGAGACAGTGAGGTACAGGATAAGGGCACTTCTACATCTAGCTGAAGCTCCATTCATCAGCGAAACAGAGTCGAAGACTAAGTGAAACACACACAACCAATCTGCAAACTTCCAGCAACACTATTATTCAGCCTGTTGTGAAACTAGCCCCGTAAAATTTTAATACTCAATCAAAGACAATGACAATTACTACAATCTTTGCCAGGATCTGAACTATTTTGTGCTTGTGCCAAGTGTGTTCTGTAAGACTTTGGTAGACAGGTGGTCATGCAACACAAATAACCCAAAAGACTGCAATTTCCTCCAGATCTCTAATGAGACACGTTTGAAGGTCAAAAACATTTCTAATGTGTTTTCTGCTTGTCATAGCTTACAAGATTACCAACATTCAGACTGGAAAGTTATGGAAGCAGTAGAGCTGACCAGACCAGGTGAGACGAGCAGTCCAGCCAAACAAGACTGACACAGTGGAAGCTCTCAGTTAAAAAAAAAAAAAAAAAAGGCCTCTGACAAACATTCCAGCAGGGACAAGGACATTTAAGTACATGGACAGCAAGGAAACACACCCATGCACATGTACGTCTGCACAGTGAAGCCAATCCATTTAGCACAGTTGAGGTAAGATGCAGTCAAATACGCCGGGGTTGTAGTTATATTATCCATGTCATCAAGAATCCTGAATTCCTCCTCTACACAGAGACCTCAGAGGGTCGAAAGGGCAGTTTTTTTGGCACACAGTAAAAGGTTGTTTTCTGTCCCACACAGTTCAAGGAGTTTATTAGACTGACACTGTAGTCAAAATCAACAGATGTGCAAGTGAACGTGTATGCCTACTGTGAGTAGCTAAAGTGCACCTTGGACATGTTGGGACATGTTTGTAAGGTGATGGTGAAAATGAGTTTTTAAAAACGTAAATATCCAAGTGACAAATGAAAACGAGAACCTCTAAAAATGAAAGAAATTACAGCAGACATTAAAATTAAGTTATTGATCCATTTTGAAGGATATAAGCTTATGCTTTTGATTTTTCAAAAAATAAAAAATCCACAGAATTCCTCCAAATCGAAGCCATGTTTAAAAGAGGGGTGATTCAGTTTTGGAGTAAATGCAGAAAATGAACTCTTCAATGTGATATGAAGGTTAAGTGACAGGTAAGTGAGGCTGTGTGAGTTGTGCACTGGGGTGGAACATGGCAGACAGAGAATCTACAGCTTCAGTGACATTCATTAGCTGCCAAAGTTATTGCTGACATATCCAACGTATGGTCTGCAAAGCATAAGTGTCAACAAACCTGTAAAAGTACTGAGAAACCAAAGTTTGTCAAGTGTCATTCTCCCAACCCCCAACAATCAAAATATATTAATAGTACAGCTCAACGAGCATGTTGATGTAGTTTCACTTTTTTAATAAAATTAAATCCTGACATAATTACAATAATGCCTTTTTTTGTTGTAATTGTACATAATTGTGTGGTACAAGTTCACAGAGTTCAGAAATCTACTAAAGTCTGACATGCAAAATGTCTCAAAACAAAACTGTACCATGTGAACAAAAAAACTGAAATTTTATTTCAGTTCCTTTTCAGTCAGTTTTTCCTGTTTTTTCCTGTTTTTTTTTTGTTTGTTTTTTGTTTTTTTAGGTTTTTGTAATCTTTATTACACAACATTTTAGTTAGTTCTTATATTTACATGTAAAGAAATCACAACATAAGTGCTGGAAAATCCATATATATGTGAATATATGTATAGATTTCTAGGCGATACATAAATAAATTTATAATTATATATTCATAGGATCAGTCCTCATCACTGGAGTCTGAATCATCTGATGAGGAAGAAGAGCTCCCAGACTCTGATGAAGATGACTCAACTTTCCCCGAACCTTCAGGACCACTGTTTTCTTTTTGTTCTGTTGACTCATCTTCTTCCTCTTCCTCCTCGTCTTCATCCAAAGCCTCTTCTAACTCCTCATCATCCTCCTCTCCGTCCTTTTCTGCCGCTGGCTGCTCTGTCTCGTGTGTCGATGACTGAGAGAGGGCAGTCGGAGGAGGAAGGGTGGTGTCACTGTTTGAGCTCTGTGTGGCAGACACAGGAAGGTTAAGGCCTGGAGTGAGAAGCATCCCTGGGTAAAGCATACTGGAGAGTAACAAGGGGTTAAGAGACAGTGGGTGACTGGAGGCTGCAGACGCAGCTGAAGCACTTTGTGGGGCGGTGGCAGAAGAAGTAGAGCTGGAAGTGGAGGAAGGAGTCGTGTTCGAGCCCTCTGTCCTTTCTCCTTTGGTGTCTGATGTGTGGGGGGAGGTTTTAGAGGCAGACGGCTCTCCTGCTACACCGCTGGCGGTTCCCTTTGTCTTCTCCTCGGAGCCTCCTGCGCCCTCCTGAGCAGGCTTCCCGAGCAAGCTGCTCATGCCAAGAAGGTTGGGCAATCCAGCCATACCAGACAGCATCATGGGAAACATGGCAGCCAAGTTACTTGCAGCCAGGTTGCTGGCGTCAGACGGCAGCCCCATCAGGCCTGCGGTGAGCTGCAGGGACTGTAAGCTCTGGAGGTTTTGCTGGAAGGCCTGCAGGCTGGTCAGGTCCATTCCAGAGAGGAGGCCATTGGCCAGCAGAGAGTTCAGACCCATTGTGGAGGCCGCAGGGTTGGGTGCTGCTGCCGCTGCTGCCGCTGCCTTGGCCAGGGGATTCTTAGGTCGACGTCCACGCCGGCTCACCTCCTCAGGAACGATAGGTCCCGTCAGGATCCTGTCAAACATGCTCTCTGGGAGGTAACCCTGAAAAATGTGTATAAACAGGATTTAGCAGTTTTACACAGCACAGATAAAGATTTGTGACGGATATAATGTTCAGCTTTTGTTGACACTGTTTAGTCTTCCCTCACGGATATAAATTGGACGGACAAAATATTGGAAACAAAGGTCTCATGGGAGCTTTTGTTGCTGGTCTGCTGTATTAGGTTACACAAGTTTTGGCTGGAACCAACTGGCTGAATATCAACACCCTTGACACGGTTCCAGTCAAAGTTTTGTGACTCACCGACTGTTTGACAACATCAGCCCATTCAGGCGGGACTCCATACTCCGGGTTCTCCTGAAGGAACCGGCACAGGTCCTTCAGAGGAGGTGCAAAGGCTCCACCAACCTACAGGACAGGTTACAGGCAACATGAACATAAAGGCTAGATACATATTTTACAAAATATCACTTCCTTTAAAGTCTTCATTAAAAAGAAAGAAGTACTACCAATGTCTGATTTTCTAGTACAAAATGTCCATATAATAAGAGCTACAACCTAGTTTATGATGGTGAAATTATTTTCCATTAATTAATCTGTAGAGATTATCATAATAACACTTTGTTTTTGTTGTGTGTGAGGACAAACTCAGACCCCGGCCAATACAACACACAAAAACACACCTTGCGCGCATTTCTCCTGTTGATGATCTGGACCCTTTCCTCTCCTGTCAAGCTGTTCACATCAATCTTGTTGGGGTTCCTACAGCGATGTCTCTTCTGCTTTGGCCGACCGTCCTGGAAGTGGAACTGCATTTGCATCTTATTTACCCCCTGAAGACGAAATGGTAAAAAGGTTCATGTTGAAAGAAAATGTCAAACTGGAGTCCATTTTCTGCACAAACTAGCTTTCAGACTGTGCAGCTGGGGCTGAATTTGATTTGTCAGCCTTGTTCTGTATCTGTGTTAAACATCTGCATACATATATGTTTCTCCTTTAGATAACCTACAGCTGTGTGTTTACTCACCATTACCATAACCAAATCTTTAGTTAAAACAATCTTTTTTGGTTATTTTTCCTGCAGCACTACAGGAACCTTTTTCACAATCAACACAGATCTGAGAAAGCACAAACATGACTCACAGGGATAAAGGCTCCTGTGTCTGCCACAAAGCCAGGGTGCTCTTTTAGCCACTGTTCTAGATCTTTCCTCCTGGGGGCGTCATCCCCAGCAAGCCGAGTGCCATCTTTGAGGTTGATGACAGGGACCCTGCTATCGTTGTCTGCGGGGACCTGATTGGAGCTTTGGCTGTAGCCCAGTGCAGGAGCCGCAGCCATGCCCACCTGGCCAATACCACCCCACCCTGGAGGCACCTGCAGATAGATACATGAGCAAAAGATAGCGTTATTTAAATTACAGCTCATCGTATCCGCTGAACATTTGTGGCACCATAAAACCTGACGACTGCTTACCTGATCAGGAACAGCAGGGACTCTACTCTTGTTCATGAAGAGCAGGTCAACCCCCTCAACATTCTTCCTCCTGCCTCTTCGCTTCTTAACCACTGGCTGGCCATCTATTACTCCGTTCAGTCTCATCTGACCAGTAAGATCTGGAGCTGGTGCTGCAAAGGAACAGTTACAGTTTACAGTTAGCTGTGAATTACTGTGTCATTTGTCCTAATTTTAAAAAAAATGTTTTGTTTTGTTTTTTCGAGGCGACATCCTTCAGACTGAAAACACATATTTTCTATAACATGTGTAAACAAAGCCAGCAGGGCCACAGACGATGATGTGTCTGTGCAGTCTATGCATCACCAATACTGCACTTTGCTGCCATCTAGTGGCTGAGGTAAGTTAACACAGGATGGCCTCATTTTGACACATTCTGTACATGCAGTTCTTCGGGTATTTGCTCTGTTTTGAATCAACACACCAGTTTGGAAGCTGCACTGAGGTTTAGTGATGTCAGCCAGGCCTGTGTCCGAGGCGCTCTGCAGCTCGTGAAGCCGAGCCAGGTACTGTTGCTGAGCCTGGGGGGCTTCCTCTGACTCCAGGGGCCTCTTCAGAGGTAGACCTTGTTTTTGGAAGGTCAACTTCAGACCTCCCTCCTGCTACGAAGAGACAAAGAAAGTGTCAAAGATGTCTCAGGATGTGTATAGTCACAAGGAAAACAAAGAGTTATAAACAAGGAGAAACCTTTGCTTATTTTTTTCTTTCTTGACAAATTGTTTGAATGATTTGAAGGATCATAAAGTACATTTATGTGTGATATTTACTGAGATTTTATATTGAAATTTATTTTCAGCCAGCTTTATCTTAATTTATGTAACAGGTATTATCTCACTTATATGGATTTCTTACAATAAGAGCAAATATTTCTCATTTATATTGTATTTTTTTGTTAGTAGCACTGGGACACATGGACACACAGTGGGTAGTGGCTAGTAGGGCAGCGGGTAAAGCCTATTCATAGTTTGGACAGTGGTGGAAAGCCATGCCAACGAGGTAGCTGCTGTCAGCATATCAAGACTTTATCAAGACAAGCAGCAGGTATCTGCCATGGTAAAAACCATACAATATGGAAATAGATCAAAAAGCAACGAAAGCAAGGAAAAAAATGAAAGTATGAAGCCTGCCAAGTTAATAGCCACATTGCCTAGAAGCATATCAGAACACCTACAGCGAAAGTTTCAATCAGATTATAAGCAAGACCTCTTCAGTGTGGAGAGGCTTCAAACTGAACCTTATTATATTCTCATGACTGAGTGATTTTTGCTCATGTAATCACAGCCTCAGAGCCCGATTCAAATTGAGTGTGTGGGAAAAGAGAGGAAGGCTGCTATTAAATTAATTTCTCCTCCTGCCAGGCAGTCAAAAACCACTAATCATACCCAAAGGAAAGAAGGAAGAAAACCAGAGAAACATGCTGAGCACGGCAGCTAGCACTGGTCATGGCAGCAGAAGTGGTAGGGGTCCTACGATTAGGGCGAAGCGGAGGGAGGAGGGGAAGAAGGGAGAAATCAACATACATCGTTGAGTTTTACTGAGAACTCCTTGTTTTCTGCAACATGCTTGGTCACCTTTGACCCCTGTGGCGAGGCAGAGGGGTCCTCGCACAGGCTGTTAGCGTTGTCCAGTAGCTTGGTGGTGTAGAAGGAGGCCACCGCGCCTCCAGGCTCGTAGACCCGACGTGTCCCGGGCCATTTGCCCTTTAGCACTGCCTGGCAGATGCTGTCCAGGCGGTTGATGATCACACGATCCTAAATAAACAACAGGACAGTCAGCAGCACACTCAAACTATTCTATCAGTTTGAGGTTTTCATATTGACTTGCATCATTAAAACTCATCACCAAGCGAAAAAATACTTATTACTTAATATGTATTTAATGATCAAAGGTTCTTGTTTCAGCTGAATACTCCATTTGGTTTAGTTATGTTTCAAATGGCTTGTTATTACATATTAGCAACAGTATTTGCACAGTGGTTCACCTTTGGCCAGTAGGATGCAGCGAGCATGTACCCTCCTCCCTGAAAAGGATGTGAGGAGTTGTTGGTGATGCCGTTCTCGGCCACATGCGTGTCTTGTGTTTCATCCTGTGTAGTGCTCAGAGATGCCACGCTGTCCTCATCAAAGCCCTTTACACTTGTTGCCGCAGGCACTGTGAATGGGACAGGACACAAAGTCAGAAACACGCCTGCAGACAAATATTAAATAAACAGCTTTTTGTTAATGTCACTCACCTTTCTTCTTCCCTTCCTCTCCTTCACTTTCACTGTCATCGGAAGAAGATGAGGAGGAGGACGATGACGACGAAGAGCCTGAAGAACAAGACGACGAAGAGGAGGAGGAGCTGGACCCGGAATGTGACGATGAAGAAGAGGATGACGAAGAAGAGGAAGAGGAGCGAGACGAAGAGCTTGATGAGGAGCCGTCAGAATCAGACTCTGAGCCACGCCTAGTCTCCCTGCGGCCCCTCTTACTGGCCTTCTTGGGTTTCCTCTCAGAGGAGTTGGGCGTGAGAGGTTTGGTTCGTGCTGCCACCATCTGCCTCTCACTGTCTTTTATCTCAGGGACGGGCTTCTCCTCGAGACCTGTGGGAGTGGCTGGTGCTCGGGGAGGACTCCAACTCTCCCCGAGCTTCTCCCTGCCTTCCTCCCCCTCCGAGGCCAGTTCCACTTTGGGTACAACCCCATAGTGCTCCGAGTCTCTCTGGGTGGGTGTAGGTAGCGGAGAACCCGTCAGCACTGAGCTAGCGGCCTGGCACTGAGTGTGAAGAAGCGGGGTGGAGGTACGCGACTGCTGCTGTGCGGTTTTTGTTTGGCTGTAGTTGCGTTGGGCAGCCATGAAGCTGAGCTCAGGGTCTCTCAGAATGTGGTAATCTGTACGGCTCACACCGTGCTTGGCAGCGCCAATTAGAAGGTCACGGTCATGGGTGCCAGCTTCCCACCAGACGGGTAAGTCAGAGCTCATCTGGCACAGCGGCAGGCGCTCGTAGAGTAACGAATGGCGAAGGACTTGTTCTCTCACCTGGCGAAGCAACTCTACTCTGTACAGGGTGCGAGACGCTCGCTCCTCTGTGATGGGCTGGATGTTCAGAGACGGGTCCACCGCAGAGTCTAGAAGAAAGACGAAGAAGCAGGTGTGAGACAAGGTGTGTGAGAGGAAATAAAGACCGCTCTGCAGCTACAACCCAGAGACCTGTTTGTGCCCTGAGTTTAAACATCACACTGTTTGTCTTTCCACAAATTATTAACCTTATCTGCCCCTCTACCTCAGCACTGCTGAGGCAGCTTGTTTATTAAGGTGCTACCGACCTCTCACCAGAATAAAACCATTCACAGCCAGTGCAGGAGTGCAGCACGTACAACACTACATGAAATGTTATTAACATCATCTTGAAAGACCTCTTCACGTCAAGTGTATACAAATAAATACAGTTTGTCTGGATATTCTCATGCGTGAATAAGCAAATAGACTGACCTCCCTCTTTGGGTGGTAGACGACACACCCTTCGGCACATGGCGGTAAAAGCACACAGGTATTTCTGCAGACTCTCGTCTGTCTTTTTGTGCAACCGAGCCATAGCCCTGAACTTGGTCCAGTCGAACCGGCTGAGGTTTGGGTCAAAAACAACACCAAAGGTGGAGACCACGCGGTAGAAGTCAGCCTCTTCTCGCCTCGTCCATCTGAGGAAAGTGAAAAATGTACACGTTTGATATCCTTTCTGACAGAACCACAAAGAACCATTTTTATTTTGCAACCACAGAATGATCCGCCCTGTGTTCAGACCTTTGTTGCCGTTCAATCTTAGCAGCCATCTTGGGGTTGAGAGTGTCGTTGAGTGTGGGGGGTAGCGGGCAGAGTGGAGCAGACAGTACCATGGTCTGCTGGGACTGAGACTGAGTCTGGTGGATTTGGAGGATCTGCCGGCTCTTGGTGAAGCGCTGAGAGGCTGTGATCAGACGTCTCAGTCTGGCTGTCAGCACAGAGGACGAGGGCCAGTAGATAGTTTCACCTTCTGTCACAGCGACTGCATCTGAATCAGAGCGACATACAGTACAAAGAACATTCAAATTCCAAAAATCAGTGGCATTATTTTCCAATTTTGTTTTGTCATGAAATTATCGAAAGCATGTTGTACATGTGTCTGTTTCATCCTAGCTTAAAATTTGGCTACTTTTACAGATTTCTGACGCCTGTGGGACGCTTGTATTTATAATCTTGATAATAATAATTTGCTGTGGATTACAAACATCTAATACGCACCTCCGGCGTTGTCAGTGACAACCAAGTCTCCAGGGGAAGAGGCGTCATCCTGCATGAGAGGACAGTGTGTGTTTATGTCAGGACAAATGCCTTATAAAGAGGGCAACATGCACTTCATCAGGTCATTGTTGCCCTTACCTCCATATCGTCCTTAATCAGGGCTGGAGCCGGCTTGTACTCGGGATCATCTACATCACTACACACACACACACACACACACAAAGACACAGTTTGTCATTTTTGCAGTTGACAACGTAGCTGACACATAACAAAGGCCACATAATGTTTTTTAGGCTCAGGACTCGTGTTTGTACCCACCCATCCATGAAATCATTGCCTCTCTGTTCGGCAGCGATGGCCTTCTCATCTGGTCGTCCCACACGCTCTATGAAGCACAGGGTAGGGTCTGCACGGATAGTGTTGTACTTCTCATAACCTGAGAGCGCACAGCAGGGCAAGCAAATACCAAAGTTAGTAAATAATAACGTGGAAACTCCTAGATAGGGATCAGGTAATATACTCAAGCTGGATGATTTTCCACAAGCACCTGATATCAATGGAAAACACAGACACTAAAATAGTGAATCCAAAACGATCAGTTCGAAGTCGTAGAAGAACATTTGACACTAGGACTGCTGCATAGCAGTTTGTTAATGTTTTGTGTCAGGTACTGACCATTCTGCCTTTTTGTAAAGTGACCACAGATGCTTTGAAAATGCGGTTGAGACTAGTCGAGTTTAACTTTTACTTTTACTTACATTTGAAGCATGTGTTTTATCATTTGGATTTCCTTTTTAAATAAAACAAATGTCACAGAAGCTGAGTTTCTTACCATGCTTAAATACACCGAGCAGCAGACACTTGTCAGAGATGGCATCCCACCACAAAGCTGGCAGCTCAGAGTGGTCAGGATCTGGCACCCAGATCTTTATCTCACTAAAGAGAAGGAGGAAGAAGAGGAGGAGGTTAAGGCAGAGACAGATATTATGTGAGGAATCTTACTTAATTTACTGATATCCATCTTTGACTTCAGTTTGTGTTAAGAAACAGTTCCTCTATTGCAACACACCGTGAGAACAAAGCTAATCTATGCAAAATAATCATGGCAGGAAGCTCTGGTTCTCAGGACCCAGAGCTCTGCAGATGTGTATCCTTTTATTTGAAAAAGGAAGATATTGAAAACCTCCTCTGTTTTTTTAACATACTGGCTAACCTTGTTTTCTAATCTGCTCTCCTTTTTACCGTATCAATTTGCTGTTAATACAATCACTTCTAAATGCTCCCCATGAAAGCTTTTATTGTGAAACAACAAAATGACAATTATGAAACAGTAAAAGCCTCCCTTAAGTTTCAATGATGATGTCCTTGTTAACCATTTTCAACAGTGCTGTACGGTCGGAAACAGAAAACAAACTGCCCATCTTTCACCAGGAGGTGGAGCTCTGCAACCTTCTAATTCATTTGGCTGATGAGTCGTTTCTTCCTTCAACAGGTTGATACCATATGCTAATGACCACACTCGCCACTCAAGGAGAAAAATGTCTGAGGCAGCTATTTCACCTTGATATGGAAACTACCGTTGCCAATAATGTTGCATTAAAGCTGCTTAATCCATCTGTGTAAATCATACTATTCCACTATATGAGCAGGTCATTAATTGCACTGTACTGTGTCAGTGTGTAAGGCACATCTACTGTGTTGTGGGAAATGTATTATATTCGTTGAATAAAGTGATTGTGTTTCAAGAGTCTCAAGCAGAACAAAAGGAAGCGTCATGTGAGGTAAGGTAACGTCTGAGTAGCTCACCTTGAGTCCACGCCGTCCAGCACTTTCTGGGCCTGGCTTCCTATCACCTCTTGTTTCAGGTAGTAGAGCATTCTGACCCTGAGCAGCACCCTGCACAGAGAAAACCCACTGGTCACAACAAAGCGCTGACCATGCACAAACGCTGAGTGAGCAGAACCAACACACACACACACATACACACCGACAGCAACTGGTTGGAACACAATGCAAATGAGTGAAATGTGTGACAATCCAGCTGCAACCCTAAATGTTCCCGTGCCGTACGCTGCAGCGACAGCATAAACTCTAATGAATTTATGTGCAATCCATACAGCTGTATTCTTTATTGTGTATGTGTATTCAGCTTTAAATCATTAGCTGTACAGAGCAGGACACACACACTTCATGATTCAGACCAGTGTACACCACAAAGCCCGATCAATTAACTCGGTGAATGATTGTTACACCGAAGTCGACATTACTGATAGACCTCGCAGTGAGTCGTGAGCAGCTCCACAGCTACAGCTCTTGAGGACTGAAGGAACAGCCGACAGTCTCCCTCCAGTCGTCATGTGGTCGTGCTCTGGCAGTAGATGAAGGCTGGGAAGCTTAGGCTGACAAGGTAGAGAGAGGCTGACTCACAGGGGAGACATTAGCTCTGTGATGCATGATCACACATCACAGCCAGCAGGCTTTGAGAGACAAGTGAAGTGGTGGGAACTGTAGTGCGCTGGTGTGCCAGGCTGTAATGTCTGGTATGCCTTGAGATTTGCTTCTTGTTAAAAAAAAAAGCTGCTCTGTGTAATCATTTTGTCTGAACACGAAATGTTTTTAAATTCCATTGAGTAATGTTGTTGCTGTTGGACAAAATGTGATACGGAGGGTTTTAAGGATTTCTGGCGTGAGAGGAAGATTCTCTGTGGAGTATGGCTATGGAGTCATTAGCTGTCTTACAATTTTTATTTACAGAATGGTTACACCTCAGAGGATACAGTCCTTTGACATTGTCAAATGAGCAGGGAAATTTAGGAAACATCCAAATTGGCACATCCGGCTTTTCTGAATGAAGACACTTTTTAACTGGATTAATGCAAATTAGACAAGAAAAATAATTAACTTGCCAAGCGCCTGTAAATATTTAACTCAATCTCACATTAGCATGTAAGCACAACTGTGTAGCGCCTGTAGCCAGACTCTTGTTATCTGAACAATGTATCTGCAGTCTTTTAGTTCTTATTCTTGAGGTATGATATAACTTTCAAAGAGGTAGGTGGTGTCACAGGTTACTTAGTGGTGTTATTTCATCACTTTTAAAAATCAGATTTTCACAAAGACTTCTATATTAATCCATCAATTGATGTAGACCTGTGGCCTCTTCTGCCAGAGCTTCTCTACAGCGCTGCTCCTCTTTCAACAGCACTGAAAGAAATGTGGACTGCCGCTATGAAATATATCATACCGGGCATTCAATCTTTCTTACGCTGCAGTTCAGCTAAATATTGTTATAAATGAGCCCAAAATCCTTGCTCTATTCACTGACAGGAACAGGAAAAATGCAGGGCCCTGAGGTCTGTCTGTCTCTCTGTCAGGGTGATAGATGTCTGTGGTGACCAGTCTGGACTTGTAGCTCTGGTAAATCAAACTCTTGAACTTCCTCCCTCTCCCTCCTCCACCCTCTACCCTCCTGTGTGACTGCACCCGCCCAGGAGCAGCTGCTGCTTCCTGTGCCTGTCAGCACAACCCTTCATCACTCTCCTTATAAGCCTTTGTTAGTCTGGTGTGTGTTTGTATGCGTGTGTGTGTGTGTGTGTGTGTGTGTGTGTGTGTGTGTGTGTTTTAGTGCGTGCAAGAGATGTGGCTCACTTAGAGAGGCTGCACAGAAGCACACAGAAACACGCACAGTCTTTGAGAAGCAAGGAAGCCAAGCATGCGTGAGATGAGTGGCATGTAAAGAATCCCTCATGGTCTGTTCACAGAAAATCCTTCACAAACCAGCGTAACGGAGATACATGGTCACTGATATAATTCTGATTCAAAACACTTTTTAACCATTTTATACACTTTCAACACTGCATCCTACATGCCAAAGCAGATTTAGTGGTCACTGTGTGCAGTAAATAATATAACACAAGAAAAAGCACAGGCAAACTGTCTAAAACAAGAACCTGTTGGAAACGCTCAGAATCATTTCCCCACTACTTCCTATAGTTCTCATTTCTGTACCTCCGTGCTACATTTACAGTACTGTTGAGGAAGCCATCGAACGCCCCCACCCCCGCTTCCACCCACTCCTCACCCCAACAGTCACATTCCAGGTCCACGGGCTGAAAACGCAGAAGTCAGCAAACGCTGCTGACTGCGTGTCCCCATTTGCCCGGCGTGTCACACATCAGACAATCCCTAGATTCAGCACAACTGGACCAGGAAACAATGGAGAACTTTCTATGGAAGCTTCAGCGCTACGCGTCCAAAGCCCTATGCACACAAGTCCCCCTTTTAAAAAGAAGCAGCCGTCTATTTCGCTTTATATCTCAGAGGGCCGTGTTTTGATAGCAGCCATCTTTTTCCCGTTGTCTGTAAATAAAAAGAGATCTATGACGGCCATTAGCTGCGGCTGAAGTCTCGTTAAGAATCATATCAGTCAGCCGGTCCTGATGTGATGCACGTCCGCTAATGAATCAGACGAATGTCAGCTCCGATAGACGTTTTAGCGACTCATAATTACTGTGGCTTGATGGTGCCACAGTTCAAATTTGAGCCATGTGCAGATTGTATTTCCATACACTTAGGCTTCATTCTATTAAAAATAAACTGATACAATCTGTGCTAGAAGAGAATAATGACCACCTGCCAGTTGCTATAATAGCACAAAAGGTTTAAACACAGACACACACACGCTCACCCACAAGAGATAAAACAACTAGACGATGAGACTATAAAATAGACTATTAGTCACCAAGTGCACTCCACGAAAGTTAAATGCTGAAAAACATTACAATTGTCTCTTTCATCTAATAGCACTGTTTTAGATGGTCATAAATATGTATTATTTGTCTCATGGTTACTATTACTGAATGCTTATAAACAGCTGCTTAGAACTTTAGAAGTGACTGGTTTCTTATATAACACCCCTCTTATAATTTATATAAACTACACTGGAATAAGGTGTCAGCTACAGGGACAGGGAAACCTACTTGTTGCAGTGGTGTTTGAGGTGTTTCTTGTAGCCGTCGTCCTGAAGCATGTGCTCTGGGTTGTGCTTCCTAAGCCACTCAGCTTTGTGGATATCAAAAGAGCTGGACTGGGTCTTCATCTTCTTACCCTTTCGTCCTCGTGGGACTGGTGCAGACAGACCTAGTTGAACAAGAGGAGGTTGAGAGTCACAGGTGTGGTAGAGGAACTGCAATAATTTCCTAAATCCCCCATAGTCTAACCTCTTCCTGTGCTACTATCTGATGTAATAAGGCCACTTAAATATAGACTGGAAGTCCTGAGACTTACCCAGGTGATTCTGGAGCTCCTTGGTGCGTCCGTCCTCAGTCGGTGCGATCAGGTCCCACATGAAGCTTTTGATTTTGTCATCTCCACGGTAATGAACAAGGCAATAAGACAGCAGAGCCCTGCAGATGGACTCCACATCCCACTCTGTTAGCTGCTTCTTAAAACGCCCATGGTTGAGAATATCCTTCCAGCGACCCCATCTGGACAGCAAGAGGGAAAAGCCAAACTTAAGTATGAAGCACTTGTCAAATAAACGTTTAGGATCCTGTTTAAAAACACCAGTTTAGTTCTATTATTTGAGTCCTCTCACCCATAAACAAGCAGGTTCTTCTCTACTCTGAAACACTCTGTGCGTCCATAGCTGTTGAGGCGGTCGTGGTTGCGTCTGAGCTTAGGTTTGGACTCATCGTTGTCGCTTTCGCCCTCTGAAAGCTCCGCCAACTCATCCTTGGTGGCACTGAACGGCCTTGTCTGCTTTCTGACACGAGGAGTGTCGATCACCAAGCTGTTCTGTAAAGAGGGAATGGAGGACAAAACAAAATTTCAGCACAGAACTTTCCAAGTAAAACAGATAAAAGCTATATAGACTGCAACTCTACGAATTATTGTTTTATTCGTGGTGTAGTACATACTCTGCCGTTGACCATTTCCATATCGATGTCAGCCTTTTTGGCCCATTTGTCCCAGAAGTTGGGGTCATCCAGAGAGATATCTGTGCGGTTTCCGGACGCCACAAAACTAGCCTGAAAGCAGACATCAGAATTATATCCATCCATAACTATAGTTAAAAACCAAATATCAGCAATTAGAGTACATGTATTTACCTTAGCAAAGGTGGATCCTCGTCCCTCAGACTCAATGGTAATGGTCTTCGTCCTGCGCTGGAGGATCTGGTCAATGTCCTCCTCACAGAATTTGGCCCCTTCATCCTCCTCGTCCATGATAGCCCCATAAGCACCACGTCGCAACAGATCTTCAATCTCCTTCTTAGACAGCTGCTGCTGCACTGCCTGAGAGGTAAAATGTAAATTTAGGGTCAATAAATTACATACAACAAATATAAATAAGTTGCTACTAAACAGTTTAGAAAATGGACTGACTGCAAGATTTAATAATGCACAACACAAAGACAACTTCACAATATATAAAAAAAGAAGAAGTCACAGTCAAAAACACATTATTACATCAGCAGCCTTTTATCTAAACCCAGCAGTTGTTTATTATACATATGTATGCATATATATAAGTCAGAGTCAGTTGTGGAGTCAACTTCCTTATCCTTAAGATAATTCTCAGAGGACACCAACTGCAGATTAACATCCACCTACACACATCACATGCTGTTGACACACTCCCTCACAAAGAGATTAGACTCTAATAGGATCGGTTACACTTCAAGTGGAAATTTTAAGAGTGAGCTCCAAGTTTTTGGGTTTGTGAACAGTACTTTTTTCTTTGCTTGGCATCTTCTTGTTGTCTGCCATCTGTTTTCCTTTGATGTCATCCAGGACTGATTTTATTAGAAAGTGTCGACTTTTGTTATTGTTGGAAAGACAATTGGAATAAATCTTTTGATTTTTATTTTTTTTTTAATGCCTGCACTCATTCTCACACGATGACACCAGGAAAGTTTCAGTTAGTGA
The DNA here is from genome assembly GCF_000972845.2 of Larimichthys crocea. NCBI lineage: Eukaryota > Metazoa > Chordata > Actinopteri > Sciaenidae > Larimichthys > Larimichthys crocea. The sequence continues at coordinate 22,196,744 of NC_040018.1, read as the reverse complement.
GTATGAAAAACAGGTTTATCTGCTTGTCTGATTAGTTAACTGTCAAGTAAATACTTCCTTAAATTACCTGGATTTTAAGATTTGTGTCTACTTAAACGCCCAGTGTGTAATGTTTAGAGGGCTCTATTTATGGAATATTGAATGGAATTATTATACAACTATGTTTTCATTAGTATGTAACCACCTGAAAATATGAATCTTTAGGTTTTTATATCTTTAATATCTACAGATGCTGCTCAGTCCTTCATGTTGAAGCATCATGTTTCTATGGTGGCTCAGAATGAACAGACACTGGTCTAGATAGTTAGCCACTATAGATTTTCCTACACAGCCAGATGCCACTAAATCTTTCATACTGGACCTTTATGTGACTTAAACTGAATAGGAGAACAGGATGGATATGCTGAACTAATAAATAAAAAAAATAAAATAAATGTTTTGTTTATATCACAATTTAAAAATTGTGCGGACACTGCTCTATAATTATCCCAGTGCCACACAAAGTATTTGCCGTTTCCTGCTAATTTCTGAAAATGATCTGATGATTAGATTGTTGAACTGAAAGATTTCATGTCCAGCCAAGGTCAGCTTGTGAAACTGATGGTAGTCATCAGAAGCACTGTCTGAAAATAAACACCCCTCTTTGAAATGGAACTGGACATGATTTACAAGACTAAATGATTTAATTCCCCATTTCTATTCCAGACCATTTGGATAATTCTCAAACTTACCCCTCCCCCGGCGCCTCCTCCAAGGCTGTTATCTCGGCCACTCATGCTCTGCAACACTGCTTTGTCCAGGCCCAGCTTGAGGCTGGCACGATCAAACATTTCTCGCTCGTACGAGTTCCTGGTGATCAGACGGTACACCTTCACTGCCTTGTTCTGACCGATCCGATGGCAGCGAGCCTGGGCCTGTGAAGGGCAAAAAGAAAAATGAGTAAAGTGCACTAAATGTAAAAATACGAGCTTTAGTACTCATATCTCTAGTTTGTCACCTCATCTTAAATGATGATAACTTTAAAAGTTAAGTGAAATGTGTGCTTGTTCTTGATTAAACACAGTGTAAAGCACTTTCCATGGTGAGGAGACTTGTTGGCAGGTGTTTACATGAACAGATGTCACACGAGACTGCCAAAATGATTTAATGCCTAAACATTAATGCTACAAATCTGCAGCAGCATGCTTCATCTGCTGCTAAGCAAGTGTGTGTGTGTGTGGTTGTCATGTACCTGCAGGTCGTTTTGTGGGTTCCAGTCAGAGTCAAAGATGATGCAGGTGTCTGCTGCTGTGAGGTTGATCCCCAGGCCACCAGCTCTCGTACACAGAAGGAAAACAAAGCGTTCCGAGTCGGGCTTACTGAAGCGGTCGATAGCTGCCTGCCGGAGGTTCCCACGAACACGTCCATCTATCCGCTCGTACAAGTACCTGCAACACAAAAACAATGTATGTAAATATAAGATACTTGCCTTGAGCTTGAGGTAAAAGTTTATTTAGACATTTAACTTCTAGATTTTGGTCATGTTTGTGTTTCTCTGAGGACATTTAGTGAAGTAAGCTGGATTGGTCCTTCATATTTATGCAAAACTACTTTTATTTTGCTTCCCTTCTACACTTGGGAAACAGTATCCTCAAAGATAAAACTGTTTCTGCAAGGAGTGGTTACACTCTTTCATCTTTGTGTCCATTCCCATCCCCTCCCACAAGCCAACCCCCTGCCCTCCCCATGGGAATCCACTTCCAGTCAGGAGAAGCCTCACAGAAACTCCTGCTTCTAATGTGGTGGAGCCCTGCGGGCTCCTATAACCTGCTGCTGAACCCTGTCTGAGGTCTGTGCTGCACACCATCTCACATGTTTACAATAGTTAAGGGTTTGCTCCAGCTGTTGGTGGGAAGCCAAAAGAAAGCGAGAGAGAGAGGCTGAAACAGAGGCATGAGAGCAACAAAAGGATAAAAGGAGGCTCAGCCAAAAAAGAAAAGTGAAATGGAAAAGGAGAGCAGAAGAGCAGACAGAAGCAGAAACTCAAAACCTTATCTGTAATTATTAATTCCTAAATGCTATTAAATTCTAAACCTAATGACCAGTTCTAAAAATTCCCCCATGATCTTCTTCCTAAGTGTTTCTGACCACTCACTCCATTTTCCCCTTTTTATGGGACTGAAGACACTGCTGACACAGACAGAACATGACACTCACAGAGAGTGCCAAGGTGAGAGCTTCTATTTTCATTCTCAAAGCAATGTTGTACTTTGGCAGAACGTTAGATCGTGCATATAGTAGATTTATGAATGTGATACAAGTCCAAATATTTGTCAATCACCTTTATCAGCTGCTCTCTGCCCTGTGGACTCCCTCATTCCCATTACAGGTTTAAAAATGACACATTTTGCACAGCAACAGGAAAGAGGCAGATTGTGCCTATATACATTAACACCTGAAATCCTGTGAACTTTAACACTGAAATCATATGGTGGAGCTGAGATGTTATATATACACACTATATACTTGTTATAGAATGATGAAGGAAAGATTTATTTATTTTAATTTTGGTAAAATGACATGATGTTATTTACATCTGTTTTGCCATGTACATCATTTGTGTACACTACCTATTGTCTAGTGCATGCCGGAATATGTTACAGCCCCTTATGACCTAAACAGGATAAATGGACGGATGGGTGTATGTTTTGTTTTGACTCATTTGTTGTGATAAAACAGCAGACTCCATACCTGCAAACACTAATGCTGCTGCTGCTGCTGCTGCTACTGCCAACTACTCTCACTGGCAATTACTACTACTACTCTCCTGCATCACTGAAAGAGTCCTGACAGGGAACATCATTGCGTGGTACAGAAGCAGAGGCAAACAGGGCAACAAGGCTGCATTATTATACGTGACAATTAAACTACTCTTACTGGCAATTGCCCGTCATGTATTGACACTAAAACACATCACTATAGAAATACTGACATGCGGTTCGTAATCACTGGCACACATACGAGTCAGATCACAACACTGAGTGTTCCCAGTATACTGTATACTGTTAATGTATGTTGACTGAATAACAAATCCTTCCTCATCTCATTACCTTCTCTGAATGAGGTAGTCTTCCAAGATGTCCAAACAGCGCACCATTTGGGAGAAGATGAGCACCCTGTGCCCCCCGGCCTTCATCTTGGGCAGCAGCTTGTCAATAAGGACCAACTTTCCGGCAGACTGTACCATGGCCTGCAGGTGAAAGTCTATGGCAGTGGGGCTATACACCTCCCTGAAGTCCTCTAGGATCTTCTCTTCCGCTCCTGACATGGCAAAGACATAAATTCATCAGCAACGTTGTCGTTCATTCTTTTCATGTTTTTCTTTCCACAAGATATCCCATAATGTCCAACGTACAGTCAGGATGATCGGGTCTTTGCTTGTATTTTTTTACAGTACACAAGCATATAGTATAATTTAGAGTAGAGTATAGGCTGAAAAAAAGAAACAATTACGATGTGTAACTGTGATGCTGTGGGTTCATTAAAAAGGGAACAAAAACAAAACACTAGATAGATTCAGTGCACGTGCAATATCTACTAAATATGATGAGATTTTCATGGCTTTCTTAAGGCAACATTACCAGTTTGCAGAGGCTCGTGTAACAATCACTTGAGGTATAAAATTATAGTGAGCACCTAAATCTTCTAAAATGAGCGTGCTGAAGACTAAACAGGAAACTGTGGAATTGCAGACCTTCTGCTCCTTTGCCTGCCAAGATCACAACTATACATTACAACTGTATTTAACTAAATGAACCTATATTTAAGCTTAAACAGGTACCATCCTACCTTTGATGAGATAGGGGTGGTTGCAGCACTTTCTCAGCTCCATCATGGTGTTGACGAGGTTGGGCATATTTGCCTGTCCAGCTCCTTTAGCCAGGAAAGAGAAGTTCTTCTCTAGGATGGCACGGTAGTATTTCTTTTGAATGTTGGTAAGCTCAACCTCAATGATGGTTTCCTCTTTAGGAGCCAGCTTTTTCTCCACGTCCTCCTTTAGCCGACGCAGCATCATGGGCTTCAGGATACCTTGAAGCTTCTGTACCTGTGGGCCCAGACATAAAAAGAGGGTTATAGATATCACATCACAGTAACTGTTGTGGGATATTGTATACACAGGTATGAGGTTACACATGCTGTGTTTGTACTGGTTCTGATTAAATCTGAGACAGCTGTGTCACACATATTATAACTTTTATATTCTATTCTATAAAGGTTGAAATTTATTTATTCTATTCAACCATAAAATATTCTTTCCAGTTTACAAACTGACTCTAGAAATGTAATGTCTCATGACGGTAATGGATGACGCACATCCACTAAAGAGCCACTAAAAGTACCCAACATACATTATGTAAATGATGATGCAAATGTCGGCTAGTCGGCCAAGTTCCAAACTCAAGCGCCTAACTCAACAGCGGCTGCATTTGTATTTTTACAGTCAAGAAATGTCACAACAGCTAACAATTATCACCGGCGTACACATATAATCTGCCTCACCAAACACTGAACAAAATCAATCTGTATTATTTATGAGGTCATGTCCTGTATGTTATTAATATCTGGCTGTAGATGTCTTTTTTTTAATGTAATGTAGAACCAAAATTCCCAAATGAGGAGTTCATAATAACGGTGCAATATCACAGCTTAGTTACTACTAGACCCTCAGGAGTGGGCCAGCTTTCCCCAACCAGCGTTATTTTTTTATTATAACACATACAGTAGACTAGTATTAGATGTGTTGAAAAAGTACCTCTTAACAGCACCGGCAAGTTCTACTATGAAAAGGATTTCATATTCCCACTGGCACAAAGAGCTTTTAGATTTAGTACCACATGCTGAGTACTAGCCGTTTCAAATATTTTACCACACTGTGCTTTTAATGGTCTTTCCTCGAGCATCTCTTTACTGCTCCTGCCTAAAAATGAAATGCCAAACAGCAATATGCAGAACGAAGAGGTAAAAAGCCTTTTTCAATTGTGTCAATACATGGCTGAACAATGAGTAGCATAATAGCCCATTATCTGGTATCATTATCCACCATATGTTTTGTGTATGTGTGAGTGTGTGTGTGTGTGTATACACAAAATGTCACAGTGGCCTAGTTAGAAAAAGCCCTAGTTCCAGGGTTCCATCTGTACCAAGAGGATCGTTATATCCGAGCAGTGATCTGTGTTGTGGAGCTAACAACACATAATTCACAAGACTAGTGATTTCTGACATTTTTTAAAAGATATGCTCACTCATGTGTTGTATTATCAGTTCAGAATATACACAAAGCATAAAAATATCAGCACATGTTCTCCATGTGTGCCGCAGGCTCACCTGCTCTTCAGTCTTGAGGTCTCCAAACTCCTGCATGAAGGTGTTTTCTGAGGGGAAGCGTGCCGGTTCCAGGAAGTGGAGCAGGCTGAAGAGCTCCTCCACTGTGTTCTGCAGAGGAGTACCTGTCAGCAGGACCTTGTGCTCCTGGAAGAGAACAAGAGGCATAAGCGTTTATAATGAGCCTCATTTGTCAAAGGAACTCCTGCATAAAATGTTTAAAATTATAGCTTTATTAACAGTGCTGTGTAACAATTTTATTTCAGGCTCTACTGTAAACTATCAACACAATGTTGCTAGTCTTTAACAATGCACACATTTGAAATGACTTGTTATTAAGTTGATGGTATATGTACCAGGTTCATGAGCTTGAAGCCTTCTAGCAGCTTGCAGTTCTTGTTCTTGAGGCGATGGGCCTCATCGATGATAACGCAGCGCCACTCTATGGCGTTGAGTTCGGGACAACCTCCCAGGATCATCTCAAATGTGGTGATAACTGCCTGGAACTTGTAGGTACCTCGCAACACACGACCCTGTAGAGAGACAGGGCAGAGATGTGAGACACGCTTCGTCAAATCGTAAGTTTATAAAGCATTTTTAAAACAATACAATAATAATAATAATAATAATAAAAGGAGATCACGTTTGTGTTTTTATGCTAAATAAATTGTGTCTGAACTGTTTTCTAAAGGGCTTTTTTGAATATAGACTACAGAGAAAATAAATACTGTGACCACAATCATATTTCAAGCACATGTTTCTCCAGTTTTCAGCCTGATGCTGCTGACAGCAAACATATGGCTTATTTTATATTTAGATTTCACCGACAATCTAAAAGTCACACCTCTTGGTTGGGAAAATGTCTGCAGTATAACCAAGACATGAGTGCACGCCCGCTGGTGAGTCTTTATGTTGTTTTGTTTATTTGTTTGTTTGTCTGTCAGGGGAGGCTTTGCTTCAGCCTGCCTCTCCATTTGTATCTATTGCCTTGACAACAGTCCTCAAGGGATACTTAGTTATCCAGTAGCCCCCTCCCACAGCCAGCCCAGCCAACAGACTGCTGTAGTGGAGCCTCTCTCTCTCTCTGATATGCCTGAGCAGCGCTGACAGAGAGCTCCCCTTGGGGGCTGCTATGACATCACAGGCTGCCTGGGAGACAGCCTGGTGGCGGCTCCGCTCTGTTCTGCTCTCACTCGCTTTAATTCCTCCTACGGTTCGTCTGAAAACTAAGAGCTTCTAACTGCCTGTTGTGACACATCACATGGCCTGCCAACCACAGAAAGCCTCTGCCCAAGGCTCACTAACTACCTAGCAGCCCACTTACTGTTGGGCACGAACCATTCCTTGAATCTCGTTATATGCTATGTTAGCACAATGAACTATCTATTGATAAAAATGCTCTTTGTGTGTAGAGATGTTATAGAGGTTTTGTAGAACATTTCTACATGACTGACACAAGTCACAAAAAATACATTTTCTGCCATTTGTTCAACACAGCCTTTTTCTTTTAGAGAAAACTTTTGCCCGAGATATTCACTATAATTCAACTTCTGTCTACTTTATTCTTTTTCACAGGTGCCTCTGAAACATTATAAGTGAGTTTGCTGCATTACTTCCAGAGTCCCAGTGTATCTAGGCTTTATGTTACACATGGTAATCATGTTCTGCCTGGCTTTTCAATATCCGACTCCTATTGTTGTATCCTGTTTTCGCATGTATCATTAGATTACTCACAGGACTTCATAATGCTGCTGTTTTCTGAAAAGCACAGTGATTATTTTAATCGAAGTGAATCACTGCTTTACAGTCTGAAGGTAAGCGCTGTGATGTTGTTTTATGCTCGGCCGTCTATAAAAAGGGGAATATTAGGTACAGTACGTCAGGAAGAACTACAAGGCCTCCCGATTACATTTGTGTTAAGTATGTGAGACAAGCCTGATGCTTGGGTGTGTATTCATGACTGATTCTTGCCCAGCATGGCCAAGAAGAAAACAGTGTTCTTTTGTAAGAAATACTACCCACAACAAACATCTATAACCTAAAATGTATAAAAGATGTTTTCATATGACAAGAAATGTATGTATGTAAAAATTAAACTGCATTCTCTGAAGATACAAGCAGGGCTGTATACTTTATCGTAGAAAATACATTATAGAAATTCACAGGTTATATAGAGGCATGTGTCTTGAGGCTTATATACAAAGATATATAACATGTATGTGCCACACTTCCACTGTGTAACAGCTTGGAGGTCCTGTGATTATGTATTATGTGCTTATGTTTATATGCTGTAAATTTATTTTATTTTCAACTCCCTAATCACAAAAATGTCAGGTAAAAATTTAAAGTTCCACTTAAAAGTTCTCTCTTCTTCTTGGCGTCTCACCTGTGCATCCCTGAAATACATCTCATACTGTTGGAGCATCTGCCTGCTGACCATGCTGCCATGGTAGACGATGACATTGAGATGGGTCCAAGTACGGAATTCGCGCTCCCAGTTGGCAATGGTGGAGAGCGGGGCAATGATGAGGAATGGCCCTTTAATGCCCACACGATAGATCTCTTCTAGAAATGTGATGGACTGGATGGTCTTTCCCAGGCCCATCTCGTCTGCCAGGATGCAGTTTCGTCTGCCAGGTGCAGATAACAAGGGTTAGAAGAGAAAAAGTGAAAATATAATTGGGGTAAAAAAAATTAATTAATTAAAAAAAAAACAACAGCAGAAAAAAATGAAGGTTAAATTTGATGAGCGATTTATAAAAATCAATGGCACCTGTGTGAAAATGTAAAGATTATATACCCCGGTGTGTGCACTGCATACAATATGTGTGGGGATATTGCTGCATGAGGTATTATGTCTCCATATCACAAAGACAAAATGGTGTGTCTATAGATCGTGATCTTGCATCATTTCTGTTGCATGTCACAATTGTTGTGCAGGTTCAGAAAAAGGTGTTTTGGGATAAAATGGAAGGTGACGAAGATGAAAAAAATAAAATAGGAAGGAGAGGCCTGGAAAAAAGGAAATAGAGGAGACAAGAAAAATGCCAAAATCCCATGATACTAAAAGAATAAACCATGAACAATAGAGGAGAAAACGACATCATCAGCAGTAATAACAGACCAAAGAGATGAGATACAGCATAATGGCAAATGCAACTGCCTCTGCTGCGTGGTGCACTCCGAAAACCATTTATTCAGCTGTCCAGTGGGTGGGGGTATTATGTCTTGATGCTAATTGCAACGTGCAGATATTCCCACTGGCCTCTTAAGCAGCTCTCTACTTTTGATGAATCTCTCTGCGTAGGCATACACAAAATCCTGCATGCTCACACATAAAGCCAATTCCCAGGGTTAATGCAAGCACACTGACACTGTGTACTCCGGATGTACTGTGCGGAGCTTCTTTTGTGATCGTGGGCGAAGAAAAGCAATCGTTGTTGCAGCAGAGTGCACCTTGACAGAAAATTTGAGTCTCTTCACAGGCCCAACCAAATAACGTGAAAACAGTCAAATCACAGTGTGGTACACACACACACAAACACACACATAGGAAAAAGTGATTCATTATTCATTATCTGCAGGCTCAATGCACCAGAGGACTCTTCTTGAAACACAAAATGCCTACGCAACAAATCCGAATCAATAAATATGTATACTGTAGTATTTTATCAGCATGGGGACTACTGAAGCTTTATAAGTAAATACAGTATACAAAGAGACACCATTTTGCTTGAGTAGTAAGATATATGCTAAATCTAGGATCTGACTTTCTATTAGAGAAGACTGCTGAAGCTATTGAGGCTAGCTTATCTATGCAGTAGATATCCCAAGGCATTTGCTTAAAACGCATTATAATCTTTGCCATTGTGATTAAAATATTTATTCCATTATTTCCCGTTTTTGTATTATGGTATGGTGATTCTGTCTGAGGATAGGATAGCAATTATTATGTAGGTTCAATATAAGTTCAGTCTTGTTTTGTTCAGTTGTAGAAGATTTACAATAACCTACAGCCACCCAGAGCTCTATGTATTGTGTAATGTGCATGGTTCTGTTCTCATGACCAAAATGTTGCCAAAATTCATCACACCCACGAAAATCCCTGGTCAAGAATGAGGGTTTCAAATATAGGACAGATAACATGATGACCAATTTACACCAGTGAGTGAACGGGCTATAGGTGTGTGCAGGATTACAAAATATGCATATTTATATATGTAGATTTAAAACTGACCTGTTATACCAGTTGAAGAGGAGCCAGTTAACCCCCTCTAGCTGGTAGTCCCTGAGGCTGTTGCCATTCCTGTACTCCCTCGACTGCTCCCTCTTCTTCCACAGATTGGCCGGGGGACGCTCCTAGGTGACAGATTTTAGTGTTTTGAAATTAACTCTACATTTACCATTTAGATTAAAATATTTCTAAAGGAATGCAAACAGTTTATACATTATAACTGCAGTGATAGACAAGCAAGTGAGCCTAATGAAATGAAGCAAGCCAGCAAGTGCAGATGAAAGTAAGCCAAGTATGGAAATACAGAAATAGGTGTGTGAGGTGGAACTTGTCTGTCAATGTCAATTGGTGCATTACAGGGAAACAGGTGGACCTACAGTTGAAACAACACAGCTGTGCAAAGTATACAATTTCCTGGTGGACCAGAAGGTGAATATGGCAAGAGAAAAGATAATCTGAAAATAAATCTTTACGTCTGATGTGTGTGTGTAGTACGGTTACTCAGGTTACCAATAGTTACAGTTGAAAACAAGGCTCTCTTTAAGCCTATTTGTTTTATAATAGGCTGTAGCTAGTTAGATGTTAGCTAAGAAAGCTCTTCTGATAAAAAACGTGTCATAAATATCGTCATATTTTGTACTTTTTACAGCAGAAATATCATTCACAGCACTTGAAGCAGTAGCAGGTCGCCTTTTTTTTTTTTTTTGAGTGTCCTAAATTTGCTCAGTCCACTGTGTGAGTGTGGATTTGTTATACACAGGTTTAATGTGTGGCTAATGATGCCAATTAATTTTACCGTACAGTATGTTTGGTGGGTGCAGTGTTAACACATTCTCACCAACGATTCCACTACAACAAATCTGCACCATTACACAAAACAAACAGAATAGAAAAAAACGAGGAACTGTCTTATTAGCACTAACAGCACCAAAGGCAAACAATTTATATATAAGACTGGTGATAAGTGAGGAATGTCGGTAGGCATGGCTCACCACCCTGCGTGAGTCTGGCTTGACTGCCCGCAGCTGCTCAAACTCTTCAATCTTGCTCTGATCTACGTCGTCCTTTAGTTCCCAGGTGCTGTCCTCATAAGGCAGAGAGCACCACTTCACCAGGTAGTACACCACCTCCTGCAGCAGAAAGAGAAGAATTAGCACTGCAAAAGACTAGAGTGAGGCCAAGCTCTGCTTTTATAATATTAACAGAGGCTGCGAGCAAGCCCATTAGGATGGCCTTGGGCACTTCTGAGATACAAAGACATCACTGGAGTGGAGAATATACTGAAAGGAACAAAAACCACACAAAAAAGATAGAGTAAAAACACATTTAGGCACATAGACACACATGCTGCTCACGGATATGATTAACAAATGAAAGAGGATTCACTTTACCTCTCCTGTATCTTTGTCCTCACAATATGACACCTCCAGCACTCTGTCTACCTCTACATAGTCAGGGTTAAAGGGCTCCTCTTCCATCTAAGAGAGGCAGAAAGAACAACAAAAGAGAGAAACAGTGAACAAACCTGAGTGCCCACTCACCATCTGGAATCTGAGATAAGAATCACTGCTGTATTCACTGAGCGGGAAAAGAGATTCAAATGTATGCACACAGATGTGCTCTTCGGCGTAAACTTAACACAAAAGTAAATTAAATATCTACACACGCAATATCTATACGCGTGTACGCTAAGCACACACATATCCGAACAGACACCAAATTGTGAAAAAGGAAACCTGCTCATAACACAATGCCAAAACGTGCGTACACATAAAGACAGTGTGTCCACAGACAAAGACAAAAACAACACACAGCCTTACATCTGCAAAGAAGAGCGCCCTCTGTGCTTGTTTCATCTTGAAACGTTTGATCTTCTGCTGAATCCTCTTGTCCTTCTCCAGCTGCTGCTCTACGGCCCACTCACAGTGTAGGTAGGAGCTGACACCCGCACACACACACACACACACACACACACACACACACACACACACACACACACACACACACACACACACACATAAAGACTATGGTGAGAAACCCTGAAAAACACCTTCTAAATAGCATCTGGGGTAACCGCTGAGGCAGAGCCAGGTGTGATCACAGACTGCAGATGTGGTCTTTTACTGAAATGCTATTCAGAAAGTCACTGATCTCCACGGTCATATTCGGTTTATCAAAAAAAAATTAAATAAATAAAATTCAGGTGCGACATTCATTATTCATCATTAAGCTAAAAACATAAAGGATGAAGACAGATTATCTGACAAGTGTGAAGAAATTATTTCTCTGAAATTTGCAATGTCCCTGAGTGCATAAAAGAGAAATTAAATCACTCGTTTAGTTCTTATTCTTCCTTTCACAGAGGCTACAGGACATCTGTCTTCTACTTTTCTTTTTGAAGTTTGTTATAATTTAGAAAGTGCAACAGTAATGTGCGATATCTATATGATGATTATAAGCATAATGCACACATTATTCTGGCGAGGCAACAACTAAACAATGAACTTACTAGTTTTTGTATTTTACAAAAAACTCCTCCACTTCGATCACCACTCCAGGAGAGATCTGTAGAGAAAAACAGAATGATGTAGGATTACAGACAAACTTTAACCGAGGAAAAATAACATGCAATATCATAAAGTAATGTTATTTAGTAAAATTGATTTACTTTATTTATTTAATTAAACATAATTTGTGGTGATAAATAATTCAGATCTCACTATTGTGACAATACCAGAGCATATACAATCACTAAAAAGTAGGAAAAAAAAACAAATCATTACCTCCTTTTTGACGATACGAGAGGACATGATTTTGTCAACAACAGCAGCGTCCTCTTCACTGGGATTCTCCTGTGAATACAGTGGACGTGAAACATTTAATGTCAAGTGTTACTTCATGTTCTTCCACAACAAACATTTGCATAAGCTCCAGGACACTTTATAACATAAAAAGCACACAGTGTGTTACTACAGTGCGATAATAAAAAAATAAAAGTCAAAGCTGCACGTTCACACACAGAGTTCTTCATGATCAGAACAGAAGACCGAAGATTAGAGGCGGTTGTACGGACTGTAAAGCCCTCGGGCAAATTTGTGATTTTGTATTTTATAAATAAAACTCATCTGAAGATACTATTTTCAATACTGCCTCTACCTGTGACTTGGACAACAGAAACCAGAGTGGAACCTTTGAACATTTGTAGAAACATGTTTTTGAGCCGTTGTCATAATGTGGTGCTCCTATTTTCTCTTCTGTTGCATCTGAATTATTAAAAAATAGCCATTGAATATGTATCTTCCCTCTTCGTACAGACATACTGCAGGGGTCCTGGCTTGTACGTCACAATGTGTTGGTGAGAACAACAAGCTGTGCTACACTTCACTGAACATTTAGCACTGTTGTTCTGCTACAGAACAAAATGTGCTTTCATTGTATAAATAAGTTCTTCTCGACAATATTTATGCGCATCACTGCCACAAAAAAACAAAAAACGAAACAATAGCTTCATTGTTTGCTTTTCTAAAATGAATGAATTCAGATTTCTAACTATGATACAAGTGTGTGTAGACAGAGCTACTTACTACAAAGAGTTGTAGGGCAGGCTGCTTGGATGCTGCAGTGTTGGCTTTCTTGGCTTTGACAATAACCTTGACTTCATCATCTGACATCCTGGCCTCCAGCTCTTCGGCGTATTTCTTCCTCTTCACCTGGCGATTAGATCGCCTCTTCTGGAAAAGCAACACATGGTGGAAGAAGAACATTTGCAAAAATATTAGACTGACCTGATTTTTTTCATGCATCAATTTCAAAACTGAACTCAAAAATGAAACCACACCAGCAGTTATTAAAAAATTACTGACATCTCTTGATTTTTCATTACCTAATAGCTTAAAAACTCCTTTGTATCACTGAAATGACCAGACTTCAGCAGTAAACATCACTGAATAAGATTAGGTTGAAATCTAGTATATGGCTGGACCATGTATTCTCTATGTGGTAAATTGTGGACTCCCGAGGACGTAAATGAGGACTGCCCGTGCCTGTTCATTTTAAAAAGAGCAACGTCCAATTGGGAATCTCCAACACTCGCCGTGACCGATGGTGTCACTTCATCACTCACTCACTCAGTAAAGGACTTTTGTATTTATAGGGCTGGCTCTGCTTTAGTGCAGTCCAGCCAAAAACCACTAAATGCACACCGTATCCAGCCACTAGATCAAGGCTCCTTCTTGCCTAACTAAGCTAAATTATATTGCCATCTCACATTTGCAGTTCATGTAAATCAAAGTAATAGCAACTATGCCCACATACTGTGGTTATTACTATTGTTCGACCTTTTACTCATGTAATCTCTTAAATCTCAGACTTTACCTTTTTTGGTACCATCTATAATTCTGACACAACATAAAACTCGAACTGTTCATATGTTTAGAAAATGACATTGGGTTAATATCCTGTCCATATTCTAATATATTTTTTCCAATATCACTCTATCCACGGACCTACTATATTGAGTGTACACTTCTTGGTGGAGAATAGGTGACAAACATGAATCACAAAAACATTTAAACTAACGTATACTGAATATTGTATACTGAGTATAATATGGATTCTCCATCCTCCTGAAGGCCACGTAAAAACATAAGCCATAAATGAGCTACATTTCAATAAACCAAGGAAGAATTTCAGTAAAACTTTATGCCCTGTAAGTCAGAATCTCCCCACTCACAAGAGAGCTTTAAATATTCAGCTTCTTTCTATTCCTTCCTGTCAAGCCTTTATAATTATCATATGTGTGGGCTGCTGTATCCCGCATCAATACACGAGCCCCTCCTAATGATAATATGTAGTTAATTAGCAATAAATGCCACTGAGCCAAAGTTAATTAGGTGTGGAGTACAATATCCCCATGCAGATATACCGTCACATCCCCAAGCCCAAGCTGACCAGAAGCTAGAAAGGCAAACCTGTCACATGCCTTGACAATAGGGCTAAAGCCCTGAGGTGGCCATGCTTATATTCTAGCTGTCAGCCATGCTATCCTGACTTCTTTCACAGGATCATCCTAAATGAGTCATCAACAGACTATTTTAATTAAGGCCAGGGGCACAATTTAACAACCGTAATTATATCATAGGCAATAGTCCGGATAGGATGCTCAAAGGAGTGAGAGAGGTGGTGGGGCGAAAGGAGGAGACGGAGTCACTTGTCATCCCCTCTCATTCAGACGTGTCACTCGTAACATAGCACATATCTGTCATGACTGCAGTGAGCAAACGAGCTACGAACACAGGACTGTGTTAAAATAAGAGATACGCTTACATGTCACTTTAGTTGTCATTATTGATCACATAGAAAGCAGCCACAGTATTGCTGGTGGGCTTTGGCAAGGTTGTTGATCAATACCAGACAGCAATTATTCATGTCACACTGTAGACGAACACAAGCTTTTTGCTCGATTTTAACCCTATTTTTTAGCTTGTCAGTTATGTCAGTGTATATTCAAATCTAACCTTCGAACAGTTCTACAATGACAATGAATACCAGATTAAATGATAAATTAATAGCATTTTGCAAACCATTTTAAACAACATAAATGACAGTCTAGACACTCATATTTTACTTGCATTTACTTGTATCAATTCACCTTTTTTGGTATTTTTGTTGTACATTTAGACGCTTTAAAAACAACTTGAGTTGAGCAATCGTTCATTTTCCTCGTGTTTAGTGGGAAATACAAAAGTGGCTATCATTTATATTTGAAAAAATAAACCAATGTGCTAAATTTCATTTTGCAGTTAAAGTGTGGATGTAAAATTCACCGGCTGCAACATTTCCTCAAATGAAAAACTGTTAAATTTCATTGTATGCGTGTGCATGTGAAGGTGCCATTGTTGTGTTATGTGATGGGGACATCATCAACACAGATAAGAATGTGTACTTGAGATAACCACCCACTGCATGACCTCCATGTGAACCAGAGAGTCGATCCTGCCAGGCTCGAACTAAAGCTGCAAAGCCTTCCTCTAGGCGCCAGCAGCAGTGTGAACAGTCAATCCAAGGCCACCACTTCAGTCAGTGTCTTGTACCAGAATGGCAACAGAAAAATGTAATTTGTTTTCTTTTAGCAGAGGTGTGACACCACAGGTAATAACACCACCACATCGGAATAAAGTTGGGAAATATCAAATGAAGGCAAATCCCCACCTAGAACCTAAGTGTTGTCTAACAGTTAAGGATGAATATATCAACTTGATACAGTGAAATAAAATACACTCTGTGTGCTCCCAAGCATTATACCTAATAATACTGACTTGGATTGGAGGTTTATATGTCTGTTTGTGTTTATTTGTGTGTGTGTGTGTGTGTGTGTGTGTGTGTGTGTGTGTGTGTGTGTATATATATGCTGGTACTTACAGAGTCCACATCTTTAGAAGTGTGTCGAGGGGGAGGGTCGTCATCCGACTCCTCCTCTGAAGACTCCGGCTTTCGTTTTTTCTTCTTCCCGATCTTGATTACAATTTTCCTGTGGGAGGAAAAAAAACATGAATAGGATGAGATAAAGGTCAGAGTCATGAAAACCTGCTCCTAATGAATACAGTAATGTTTACTGCATTGTTGTTAATAGGAGCATTTTGTGTTTACAAATGCCTCGCAGGTGCAGCGCAAAGAAAAGGACAGCCTTAAAGAATTGGACAAAAGAAAAAAAATGAAATCAAATTACACCTATGATCAAAATTTAGGTATATTTAACTCCGGTGTTTATAAATCACACACATGGCATCAGTGTTCAAATGAAAAGTTCTAAATTAAATCTGACATTCGTAAAGATATCAGGTGAACTTGAGCCTGCGTCATATGGCACGGGCACATTTTTAAGCAATTCTACATGCACAGATCGGGTGAAGCATGGAAACACAGAAAGGGTGTTTTGTACTAAACTAACAGTAAAACCTTTTGATTTGAACTCAGACAGCTGAAGCTTTGTAGCAGTTTCAGTATGAATTCTTATGCAAAACTGTCCCCATCACTTACACTGAAAATAGAAAAAGAATGAGATCTCTCTGTGGCCAGTAAGGGCGAGGGGAACAAACACAGCTACCGATAACCCTTTTGCTGTACATATATGGGCATGTAAGTACTATCTAAGAAAACGTGAACCTATCCTTCAAGAACAAGAGAGAAAACGAAAGAGACAACACATCTTTTGAATGCTAGCGTATTCTTTCAATGCAAACTCTTTCACAGCTCTTCACAGTAAAAAACCATTAGGCTTAAGAGAATTGGCTTTTATTTCAGAATAAACACAGAACATATTCAGTTAATTTTGCACTCAATCCACATTCAGACATTTTAACTGCTTTTTAGTGGGTGGATAAGGACCTGCTTGGCTGAGGGACTGTCTTAAATGGATTATTTAGAGAAAAAAAAAAGGATGAGGCTATTATACAGATGTTTAAAAGAGGCTTACACTCAGACCATGGCCGACAAATACATCTTGTAGAAAAAATTTAATAAAATAGACATCCAAAACCATTTACTTGCCAGAGTGAAATAAGAGATTTGCATCTGCTGCACTGCAGTCCGTAAACAATAATGTCTCTTTAGCAGTAGCATGTATGCTATAAAAATCTATCAGCTGTCAGCGTGCAATTTTTTAACTCCAACATACATACATACATAAAAACAGCAGTTTGGGGACCCGCTGACGTATAGCAGGAAATGCTTACGTGTACTAACATGCCTACAATGCAAGATGACAGCCATGATTCATTGAGAAAGGAATTATTTTGCCATGTCTTTCAGACGAGCATCGTTTAATCATAATTTGGCAAATAGTTTCACTTTCAGCTCCCATCGCTACTTTGCAAGTGTTGAAATTCTCACCATGGCCTAATGTACAACTGCAGTACCAAGACAGACTGCTGGTATGTGATCATATCAGGAGCCCAGATAGGAGCAGACTGCACAGTGAATAGACGTGATACTTTTCGCCAGCACTTCATCTTCTAACTCGCTCCTCTCTCTTTCACACACAGTCACATATTATTTCTCTGACCTTTCCCCATATATTCTCTCAGCACATATGCAGACACTTCCTATCTTGCGCCTCTCCACATGTATTATCTCTTGGAAGCCACAGGCGCCAAATCTCTAGCTTGGTGTGATGTTAATGGGAAAAATAAAATAAAACCGCCATCATACTGACACAAGACAGCGTCTTCCCTCTCTCACCCTACAATGCCCTTGCATACGTACATAGCAAATCCACACAGCCTTCCCACAAAGGCAAACATCCTCGGTACCCCACACACACACACACACACACACACACACACACACACACACACCTACTCAGACAGCTGCATGAGCAGGTATGTCTCAGGTGAGAAGGCTGTCCCGGTGGGGCGTATTCATATGAAATTATATCAGACACTCATAGTGAGTATGAGCTAAAATTCCCATGCTAGCCAACATCCTCTCCTGTTAGTCAACAAGTCATTCCGTTAGACAGCAAGTCAGTTCTTTGGACACCAACAGGGCCCGCGGGACAGAAGGTCAGCCTGCAGGCCAACGTGTAAGTCATGCAAGGGACAGCAGGACAACCTGTTCAGACAGCATTAGCTTCTTCAACAAGTCAACTGCTTCGAAGGAAATGCTGCCTGTTTTATCTTTTTTTTTTTTTTTTTTTTTTAAATAAAACAGTTCATGTATTAGATGTAGGTCTAAGTGATTTCATATAAAGTGCGCTCAGGTGCAGCATCCTGGTTTTAGCTTTAATCCAACTTCTTTTGACTGGCTTCCTATTCAATTCAGCAATAGAGACTGACAATTTCTTAGCCTGTGTCAATGGCCTAAACCCTAATCCATGTGAAAAATGTCATATGTATATAGTACAGAATATAAAAAGCTGGACAGGCCTGTATGTTTGTATTTATTTTCTACAGGATTCTGTGGTTGAACATAAATACACAAGTTTGGTGATAAATTTCCTTAAAAAATAGTTCAGGCAGTTGAACCTGTTAAACAAAACTAACTTGACCAGTTACTATGTTTACAGCAACACCTGGGCAACAGGTGCTTCACTGCATCGCAACTTCCATAAAAAGCAAAAAGACAAACACACACCTATTGAAATAACAGAGAGTGGAAGACAGCACTGTCCATTCTTTCCCTGCCCCCTCTGGATGATATTACATTTCACAAATCCTCTTGACAATGACACTTTATGGTTGCCATGCAACGCGCCCTTTGGAGTGTATTTGGCAATCTGGGCGGCAATGTTCATGGTGACGTCACTTCCTGTGAAAAACAACACCAATGCATGCCCACTGACACTAAATGGCTAAGAAAAATGTGCCAAGTCAGAGTGACACAATAAAAGAAAAATTAACCAGCTGTGACTCTCAGAAGAATGGAAAAACAATTATAAAGCAGCCGAACGGGACAAAACACAATGTTGTTCCTCTACCAAATAAAAAAAGCTGGCTGGGATACGAGCCTTGCGGAATAACAGTGTCATATTACCAGGCAGCAGCTCAGCAGCTAACAGCATATAACAGGGCTAAAGCATCTCTCTGATCCCCATATGGGAAAACCTGAACTGTGAAATAAGATACTTGAGGGCTGTGAAATCATCAGTTGAGCCACTACAGACAAAGAACACTGACGGTGAAGCTCTTCCTCGGTGCTGCCATATACTGTATGTAAGCATAGCATTTACAAGAGCAACATGGCATAGTCAGAACTCAATATGATAAGTATATATTGTGCATACATACAGACAGAAAGAGGGAGACACACACACACAAAGCATAAGCCACATCTTAGTGAGGGTTATAGGCTGTTCCACCCTGCTCTGGCAGATACACAAGACCACCCAGGGGTTTATTAACACCAGTGCTAATGCTCATGCTCCCTTCGACTGGACAGCCTCCCCATAAGCTGAACTATATTAACTCAAATGACACAGAGGAAACACAGGCTTTGAAATCACCCACTTACTGAAAAAAAAAAAGTCTGAAAACAGCCTGATCTATTCTTAAGGGCTACAGTCTCTCCGATGTGAAGAATTGGACAAAATTCCATAGAAACCACATCTGCTGACCATGAATTATGAAAGACGGATGGCTTAGGGGTTTGCCATACAAGCTTCTGAAGGTGTCAAACACACCAACAAACACGAGAGAGAAAACTGAGAAATTGACAAAATAACTGCACAGGTTTGCTTCACAGCATTTTCTATGCTGCAGAATGATAAACTGAAAATGAAACAAAACAGGCTTGAGTCTGATGTCAACAGGTCGGCTTCATTTATTTGAAAACAGTTCACTTACAGAAGGTCTCTCCTCTTTTATTTCCTATCCTCTGGCAAAATAGTAGAAAGCCTGTCAAACCACGCAGACAAGACAGACCTGCTGGTCAGCTAAAAACTATGTTGACTTTAGTACAATATACTCAGGGCTGATCCTGGACTTACTGCAACACATTCAGAAATAAACATAGAAATACACAAGTGGGCATTTTAATGTGACTGAACATTTCATTTACCCAGTACACTCAACAGGCTGGATATTTCATGCAAGTCTGCTTTAACACAATAAAAAAAAAAATTGTTCTTGGGTACACCAAGGCATTAGTAAATGCCAAAGCATTTGGCAGGCAGCTTTTTAACAACTGCCAATGTAATTGCCAGTGTAATTTTTGTTGAATTAAAAGAATACAAAAAGAATAGAAATGTAATCAGTTAATCCGTTTTCATTCGAGAAAGCAATGCAGAGACACTGTTAGAAAAAGAAACGCTGCATACGGATCTTTTTCTCATTTAAAGAATGTAAACGTGTAAAATACACAGTTTAGGTTATTCAGCTGAATTATTGGCACTATCCTCCAGATGTGTGTCGGTGATCTGATTAATGAACTATTAGGAATTAGGAATCAAGGCGCTCTTACACTAGTAATAGTGAAAGCACAGCCCTACTTCGTGCCATTGTGTGTAGGTGTCATTTAGATATTTATATAGGCTGAGTGTGACTTCGTGTTGACTCTTGCTTGGATTATATTATTATGTGTCTTAAACAAAAAAAAGAAAAGAAAAAGAAAAATCATCATCAAAGTGAAATGTTTGCTTTTCTATGATAAAACAGTAAATAAAGGTAAAGTAAATAACATTATGAGTATGAGATGGAAGCTGCACTAGATTTCTGTTTGATTATTTAGATACCAGAAATAAAGCAAGCATTTCAATCAGGTTAACTTAATATTCTCCATCATGAATTGAATTTTTTTTTAACAATGATGGAAATATTGGAAAGGCCATCCGTTGTTAAAGGCAATCTACCGCAACACATCAAGTAATTCATACACAACACTATCAATAACCACATGTAGACCACCTGTGGTAGACCCCTGGTCAAGTTAGAGGTGAACTGTGCATAATAATTAGCTTGTCTCGTAGTCTTGTCTTTGATTTCACATGGTTGACCTCGTTGTCTAGCTGGCTTTAGTCATCACACTGGTAGGCTATACCGCTACATTGCCTCGCAAAATGTCACAGCAGCTAGTGTCTGAACTTTCTAGAGAATGCCCAATAATTGTGATGTGGCCGATAATTTTTTTTTATTTTTTTAAAGAGATTGATGGGGTGGAGGATGAAGGGCAGGCAGGTGATGTTATAGGAGAAGTGGCAGCTAAAAATGATTCTCCTGCTTTGTGGTGTTTACATGAACAGTGGCTGCATGGTTGGTGTGGATAACGTATGATAAACGCACGATACACGTCGTAATCACGCTCTTTTGAAAATGAAATGCTATTGTGAGTCGTTATCATTAACATTTGTAAATTAGTATAGCCGATAATAGAAGAGACTAATGCAATCATTGTTAGTTAAATATTTTAGATGTGATTATTTTCATTATTTGCTCTGTAAAATTGTCATGATGCAGACACAAAATTAATATCTTACTGCATTAATATAATTTCCATAGTAATAGATAACGCAATAAATATCAGATTTCAGTTCTCACTGCTTCTGATGTCTTTATCCCATGAGGAGCTGACCACTTCCAGACCACCTTGTTTCACAGTTGTGCCTTCATATGCACATCCACCTGGATTGTCCTGGCAATGTTTACTGCTGATGGAAAGGAAAGTGATTTATTTGCCTCCCCACCAGGATTAAAAGAGGCCATCCTACAGACATAATCTTGCATCTCTAATTAGACTACAGATTAGATCTGACATTATAGAGTGATCCCTGATGATAGGCTACCACTAGCTTTTTCCTAAGAGTGATAGCCTACTTGCTGTTCAAGGCTTGCTTGGCTCCCATCCTCCTATTGTGCCAAATAACCTCCATCCCTTGTCCCCCCAGTGTTGTCCTGCCCTACTTGGCATGCTGCCACTGGGGTGTGTGTGTGTGTGTGTGTGTGTGTGTGTGTGTGTGAGGGTTTGATTTTAATAGAATCAAGATATGATAGCGCTTTGCAGGCCAAGACTGCAATGTGGTGCTTCAGCAATTCAGAGAGACCTTCATCGCGTTTAAGTGCATCTACCTCAGAAATTCTGATTGTGTGTGACTGAGTCATCGACAAAACTGCTGTGAGAGAGAGTGTGTGTCTGTGTGTGTGTGTGCGCGCGTGTGTGTTTCTCATCCTGAGGGGTTTACTGAGACAGTAGTGCTGGTTCTTGTTAGGAAATCCCCCTTCTTATGAATGGAGGGCTATAATCTCAGTGCCACACAGCACAAAACCGGAAACAGTAGTAACAGCACCATCAAGCCCCCCTCTCAAGGACAAATACTGTATCAGCATAGTGCACATGGCTACACAGGGGATATCTGCTTTATTAACAAATAAAGATGGACACACACAGACAAACACTTGGACACACACACTCACAAGAACGTGTACATTTGCATGAACAAAAAGAACACACAGTACACAAAACATGCAACACCCTAACCCATAAACATTTTTATATATATATAATATATATATATATATATTATAAATATATATATATATATATAATATCTATATATATCACACAAGCCCACAAAAAAAAAATATGTGAACATACACACATGCGCGCCCTGCAAGGGATTAACTAGGAAAACGCTCAATTAAAAAACAGCTTTAGCTCTTCCTAATGAAAAAGTGAGGGGAAAAGGGATTAGACGGCTAGCAGGCAAACGCTGAAATATGAACAGCTATACGCTGCTGCATATATGCTAGACTTAAACCTCCATTTTCTATCATGTAATTGATCTCATGAGCACCATTTTGTTTGATATTTTCCTGCTACCCTCCTGCTTTGTAGTATCAGCATATTTAGAGCATGCCTGCTAAAAGGGAAACATTGGATGCACGGCTTTGAGCATGCTGGAGAACCAAATTTATATTAGGGGGGAAAAAAATGTAAAGGAGGAGGGGGGGATGGTAAAACAAAAAAGGGAATGGGCGGCACAGCGCTTTCATCTCGTGATTATATGAGGTTATTTTTCAGCAGGTACGCTGCCTAAAAAACCCTCAGAGAGAGCTGTGATCAGTCAAGCCTGATCTGTTAAATAACCCTTGCCTAACTCAGGGGTAGATTTCTGTTTGATACACAGTGTGTATCTATAAAGCAGGTTTCAAATCTACCAATGTTTTTGTTTCAGTTGTTATAATAAATGAGAAGAACACTAACATTTTTCAAGGCCATCTCAACTGAAAACTAATTTGTCCTCCCCGTATATGCTTTAAATCACAAAAAATGACACATAACCAACATGATTAAACTTCAGACTCTCTTTCGATAAAAAGAGGCCTTTAAATGGAAAATGGAAAAGTCATTGTGGTATGAAAAAGCTTAACTCTTAAGCTGGAATAGACCGGAGCCATCATTAATGTTATGAGTAACACCTGTGTCTCTCCTGCTATGTCAAGTTAAAATGTCTGCTGTGAACAAGGCCTGTGGTTTAGTGTGGATCTCAAACAGCTTCCAAACAGTACAATAATCTACTATATAATGAATTTCACATATAATTATAACTTTTTTTATGCATGAGAGGATATATAAAGGCATTTTGGAGACAAAATACTATAAACGAGTGAATCACAAGTTGCAGGAGAGGCACCTGCATTATTTTCTTAACAGATGTTGAGCTATTCCCCAGGGTTATTTCCCCTTTTGGCAACAATGAGCAGAAGCTTCCTTGTTCATATGTTTTGATTTGTCTGAAGGCTACTGGATCTTACAATCTTATGTTTAAGCTTTGATAAAGGTTCAATACAGATTAAAGTCAATTTAATGATGAAGAATATTATGAGCCATTAAATTCACATTTAAAAGCAGTTTAACTTAAATGTGAGTTGGGACTTTAGTGAAATATCTTATGTGGAGGACTTTTTGATATTGGAGCACTTTAATAGCCAAGAAAAATATCACTGACAAATACACAACACGTCTTTTCTTGAATACGTGTCATGTTGTTACTCCACCTGTCACAGCGGCTGGTGCATCCATATTTTAAATCAGCTGCTTTCATTTATGTTTCTCATCAGTCAGACAGTCTGATGATGTCCATATGATGATATGACCCTTACCTTGCTTGCCAAGTGCTTGACAGAGTAAACTAACAAAGTAATCCGAAAAGCACGTACTAGCGATTAAACTGAACTGATGATTCTAGTAGAAACCAAGGTAGTAATGACAGCACAGTGGTCTCAGGGAAACAGACCCTTAAGTACACAGACAATTAGGATAATAGTCTTATCACAGGCCCCATTCCCTGCTTAAAGAAGGGCCTGATGCAATGGAAGAGTGAGCATACAATGAACACCAAACAGACGCACTCAACCTCCAGCATTTTCAACACAGGCCTGCACACACGACGAGCAGAGCGGAGGCTGAAGTAATGACTTTAGCGGAAGGTTAGTACCTCTGCAGCCGAGATGCATTAATATTTTATGGGGAGATCCTGGGTGGTGCATGCATATGAACAGGACTCTCCTCCGGTATGAATCTCTCCCCAGAGCTTCCCGTCATCATGTACGCAGGCTGTCTCCATCACTTCACATTAGCAACAGAACAACTATCTCTCACTGTAGCTGTACAGAAACACATTCCAACAGCATCGAAGCAGACGAGCAAACACGCCAGTCCTCACTGTAATCTGGTGGTTTCAGCCCAATACGTCAGTTAATGATGAGAGGGAACATGGAGGCGCAGTCCGAGGTAGAGTTTGAAACATAAAACGCTGCAGCTCACTCACAGCCTTAATGGATGTACATTGGTTCAAATCTTTTTGGACATTCAGCTTGACAGGCTTATAATCTTTACAAATTCACAACGGCAGATTTGCCCTCTTGACTGGAGTGAGCTGCCGCAGCACTGGTACTTGTTATACCTGTTACAACTCAGTGTTATATTACAGCTAGAAGAAACTGTCTGTCGTGTTCACAAGCAGTCTCTACCAGTGTAAGATGCCATAATAATGTATGGTCTGTGTGCCTCAAAGGTGTCTAGTGAGCACAGTTTCACCTACAGGAGTTATTTGCTTTGTATGCATTAGGTGTAATCTTATTTAAAAAGTAAGAATGATGTTAAAAAACAGCATATCTGCCTACTTTGTTTTATTTAAAGTTTGCCTTAAATCCATCTAAAAGCAGCCGTTGAAAAACCAGGTCATCTGGTGTTCAGGCCAACACAGTAGTATTTATGTTTTAGTTCTCATGTTTACATGACAATGCCATGAGTGTGTGACTGATCATTCTCTGACTTATGATACAAGGCCTAGACCTGCATTCCTCTGTAAACTGTCCTTTAAGAAACACAGTTTAAGAAGGTTTATCATCGCACTGCTTTTATGTTTAATCATTTATGATGAAAGGAGCAGTAAATATTAAACTCCTGGTTTTCTGCATCAACGTGGTCAAAGAGTCAAATTTATGTTTATGTTTACGATGATTACGGAGGCCTCAATCTTGATCATTAAGTACAGCTCTTTAGACGACTCTGCTCCATGTTTTCAGATCTTTATTGTGCCACTTCAATTAGTAGAGAAGTGGAAGCTCCATTAGCATGAGCATTTGCCAGATATGAATCTTCACACCTCAGATGAAATATTCACACACTCCTACAAGCCTCGTCACATGTACAGACAGAGCTATACATAATTGCCACATTTGCACCAAGGGCCCGTACATCTGAACTTCTTTTCTCAATTAAAACAAAAAACGGAGAGGGACTTGGTGTGGGCCCTACGACTGGCCACATCCCAACGGACTCTGCATTAAACATATGTAACCACAGGTTGCAGCATCACAACATTCAGATTTCATTGGGAAAGACAGACTACAGGGTCACATTCAGATTTATCCTGATTCTTTTTCAAGCATATTTAATTGTCACATTTCTGACAGGTCTGGGGCTCAGCCAAGATAATGGTGACCTGCCCTGTTTTCTGTAGACTAGTGCAGCTTTATGAGCAGTAGTAATTGAGCTTTAAAAGCCTTGCTAAGTGATCTTTACCAATCTCACTACATGCAAGACCTATTCTAAATTTACATCACTTTAAGAAGGAGTATCTACAACTGTGCATGTGTATGTACTATATACACCAACAACAATACAATGCAGTACAGCATAAATCACACAATGTGCTACAAGTTTAAATTAATTCTTTAGATTTTACACTATGCCTGTAAGAGATATAAAGAAACGCAGCATCGTAGTATTACTACTAACTCCACATCCTGAAAGGATGTGGCTTTGTTGTGAAACTTAAACTACAACTGATTTAGATAATAAAACACAAAGCTATTGCCTTTACAACATTTTGTAAAAGATTGTGCCAGTTTGTCATCTGACCAGACTGTATGAGTCTGACGTTTCAAAATGGCTGGAATGTATGAAGTAATGAATGCTCTAAAAAGGTTGACTGAGGCTCCATAACTGGCAGTGTTGCACATAGCCTTATCTGATGCTCTTTTCTGCATGTAGGCCAAGTATGGTTACACTGAATAAAAATAGGTTACACAGCTCATTAACTTGTAACAACAAGGATCAGTCTAATCAGTGACACATTTGAATGACCATGACAATGTCGACCAATTCCTTGTTTCTTTCAAGACTAACTAAGTATTTGCACTTGTTAAAATGCTCTTTAATCAGCTGCATCTCGATGACTGCAAGGTGGTTAAGAAAGGAAAAAAAAGATTTGACTAACCGTGATAGCATTAAGCTTCCTGATCTGCCTGTTTCATCTCAAAGTTAATATGATCAAACAGTTTTTTTTTTAATGATCAAAACGGAGCATGTTCAGTGATGTCACCGGATCAACAATCTTTTAGTTAATCGACTAGCTCAGCATCACCAGGCGAGTACATTCAACTAAACTTAGTGGGACTGTAACGCAAAGACTGGTTCATCATCATCATCATCATCATCATCATCATCATCATCATCATCATCATCTCAATATTCTCCCAAACATCAGCACTACCACAACTTTCTCATCATCACACACACACACACACACACACACCAAGGGAAATCCATTATCTCCTAAAGCTTTTCTCCCTCTGTCTAGCTCATCTCGTTATTAATCAACACAGCTGCCAGCCAGATATTATTATTGACCATTGTCAGTCACTCACGCTAAGTCTAAAAAACACAGGCCTTCTCAATCATGGTTTAAACTAACAACGCTTGTTTTTATTTAGCAGCACAATCTGACATTACCGAGTCTAAACATTCCCCCTTTTTCCTTCAGCTCCCTGCCTCGGCCCTCACATCTGCGCCAGCTGATATTTCAATAGCTTGTGTTGGGTGTGGCTTATACACTGCTGCTTATAGCAGTTAAACAGGGGGATGGGAGGCGAATCGTGGTATCTATACATCAGCACTACTTGCCTGAACATACTCAGCAGCACTGTCTCACATGTAAATGCAGCATTTGTTTGCTCCTCCCATGACTATGCTGATGACTGAGCCTGGTTTATTGTTATGGCATGCAGTAAATTCTGTTGAACTTTGAGCCTCCATCTTGGCAACTGCAGGCAGAAAATGCACACTAGGAAAACAACGTACCAGCAATATCAACCAGGACTCAAGGTTAAGTCAGCGGAGGCAAAGGCAAAAATCCAAACCAAAAAAAACCTGAAATGTGTGCAGTGTTTAATATGAGCATCTCCTAAACAATAGTGTTTTAATTACCAGGTAACAGAGTTTTGATTAGCAGCTGAAACCCAACAGAGTCCAACGTTGACTCTCAACAAGACAGATTTTTTTTAATAGCACTACCATCATGTGGAAAGAGATGACGTGCAAGTTGTGATTCGGTAGCTTCAGAAATAAAAGAAAAGCTGCATACATGGCCTCATAAAATAAACATTTAAAAACACCAACATCACACATCATATGCAAAAAAAAATCTTTTCTCTTTTAAATCCCTCTGGCTTAATGGGATCAGGGTATTATTTGTTTTATTGGTTTTTGCCCTCTAAATCCCCCCCAAATGAAAGAAATCACTGTGTTAACATTGCACATCTTCGTATCTGATTCTGCCAGTACTACATTTATCAGGTTGCCCTAGGATATGCATATTAACTAGAAAAAGCATTGATGCAGGATGAAGTGAAGAGACTCTAAGAGAATTTGCCTTTCCCTTATACAAGGGGAAATCTGCAGAATACTTGTGAAATTGTTGATTATTTGATATTCAGAAAATAAATGAACTGCTTTCCCCCCATTCACACTCATATGAATAGCATTGTAAATTTAATACTTGCATTTTGTGTCCATCTGCTCGTTCTACGCTATTACCTTCTATTGCCATGCTATTAAATAAAATATAAAAAGAGTGAAAGAAAATGATCAATAGTTTTATTGGTTATGAATATAATTGTTTGTTGCAGCCCTATCTCTGGGTCGAACATGCATAAATCTTGGCATGGTCGTACAATGACAGGGGGTTTACTGCAGCAGCATATATCATTTGTTTGTTTGGCTCATTAAATGCTGCAGTGGTTTAGGCTTGTTAAAATAAACACATTGCTTTGGATAAAAAGGTCCTGATCAAAGTTCTACTTACTCATTTACTTTATTATTTCAGCAACGTGCATTTCAATGGTTTACATAGCAGTATTAACAGCTGTGGCTACATACCCGATTTTGGACTTCTGCTTGGGCTTGGAGGAGGGTATGATACAGGCCTTCCTACAGCTCTTGTCTTTGAGCCGGGCCTTGCCGTTTCCTTTGTGCTCGCGGTCACGGTGGGTCTTGTGCTGCGAAGAGGAGCTGGGGAAGCTCTCAGGGCTCATAACTCTGGGGATATTCTTCTCTCCGCGCTGCCGGGCCTTAGCAATAGCCTCTGATATTATCCTATTGGCCTTCTCCTGCTTATCCTGTATAATTGACTCCATCTGATGGTGCGTTCTCCGCGGCGTCCTCTTCTCTGATGAGGAGCTGGATGAGGATGAAGACGACGAGGAAGAGGAGGAGGATGATGAGCTGCTCTTCATTGGGGGACTGAGGACCCGTACCTGGCTTCCAGGACCATTAGCGTTCTTTCGAGGCTGAGGAAAGAGGGAAAAAAAATATATAGGGACAGATAATTGGTAATTAGAATAAGAATGCTATGTCTTGTAAACAGACAGCGATGACACAAACCCAAACTCAGTGAATGAAATAATGAAATACCAATACGTCAATGAAAGAACGAGTGAGACAAAGACCTATAAAGTTGACCCTTGACATTTAAAACAGAGCTGAGTGTTGTATAAAGACGAGCTTTAGCAGAGTCTCTCACAAAATACGACAAACAAAACCAAAAGGTCGGGCTACATTCAGTTTATTTGAGCATTTGAGTATAGATTTTGCCAAATATTTATGAATTTCTGCACATATGTTGTGGCATAAAAATAAGCTATTTTGGCATTATGCATCCAACCTTTAAGGTGGGTCTTTTTCTGTGTATAAAGCATTGGTATCAGAATAAAAATCCATACATAACAAGGCTGTTATTATGGCTGCTATGAACATATGAGGCCATTACAGAGCCGTGCAGCTCCAATAATAGGTGACTAATACAGGCAAGGTTTTCCTTTGCAGAACATGGTGCCAGCACACTGAAATGGCATTTCGCTGTACAATAAGCCAAGGGTGAATGTGACAATCAAATATTAAACAGTGGCATGGAAGAAAAACAAATACACTACAACCGCTTTATGCAGTTACAATATACAGAGTTACAACTCTGACACTACGATAAAACCACTACAACTATCACTCATTCAGAAAAACAGGACCTTCTGAAGGCTGTGTAAATCTCTCAGACAGCAGAGCTTGTTGCTGTCCCCAGCTCAGATGCTGAGGGTGGGGGCTGGACCTGTTTCACTCTGCATGATGCTCACTTTCACTCTCAGCCTCCTATGTAACTCTACCAAGAAACCTTTAGCATGAGAAAGGCCGGTGTTTCCCCTGAGGAATTTATTTAGATCAGGTGGAGAGAGGACTCTGAAACCATGTGACATGAAAACTCTTTGAGCCTGATACAAATTAAATTATTTTATTTCTAAGCTACGCAAAAGGTAAGGTAAACACTGGCTCTGTGTAGCAGGTTACAGTGAGCCACGCAGACATAAATAATCCAGCGTGGCTGATACATGATAATATGTGAATAATAGATGGTGTGACTGCGGTTATGCCTACACAAGCGCCTTGTGGTGGGCCTTGAGCCCAGTAGAGAGGGAACCCATAAATGGATGACCTAATCTAAAAATGTGTTGCGTATGCCTATATGGCCCAGGCGCGGCTCGTTACTTTTTTTTCCACACTGCCAGCTAAATAAAGAGAATTAGCTTCAACCTCGCCAACAAAGTGGGGGGAGGGAGTTGAATAACTAGCGATTCATTTGGTAGGTAGGGGGGGAAAAAAAACAAACACACACACACACACACACACACTCTCTCACACACACATACACACACAAGAGCTGCATTATGATTTTCACGTGTGCAACACTGCTGAGGCTATTAGCAAGAAATTTACTGGATCATGCTGGAATGTTCTCATTCAAGTTAATGGTAAAAAAAAAAAAAAAAAAAAAGAAAGAAAGAAAGAAAGAAAGAAAGAAAGAGGGGGAGGGGTTGAAAGTAATGCCTAAGAGCGGAAGAACATGAAAGAAGCAGCAAGAGGAAGAAAAAAAAAATATATGAAAACAGGTTTCTATCAGAGAGGGAGCGAGAGGAAGAGAAAAGATAAAATGCACCAAAACTGAGAGCGCTGCAGCTGTGTAATACATCTATAAATAACTGAAATTACAGCCTGCCAGCACTGCAGTGATTTCAATCTCTCTAACAGCACGTAGTCCCACAAAAACGGTGAGGATCATTACAGCCCATGAAAAGGTAGAGTAAGCTCCAATTGGGCCGGCCAGCTTTCCCTCGCTCTCACCCCCTCATTTCCACATGTAGTGAGCTCTCTGGTGACTGACAGGTTCAACACATGGAAGACACGCACGCACACACACACGCACACACACACACATCATACGCTGTACATAAAGTACAGCACGGGGCAGCCTGGAGAGAGGAATTCAAAAGAGAAAAGGGTTACATAGGGAATGAACAGGCAGTGGGGGTGGGGAACAGAAAGACTGTAAAAGCAGCGTGCCTTGATAAGGTCTAGCACAGTAAAGCAAATGAGTATGGAGGGGAGGAAAATAAAGCAGCAATGAGTTCAAGATGGCGGCAGTGCAGCATGAGCCAGTAGCAGAGGAGGTTGTTCAGTTCCTGCCGGCCCCTCCTCCTCCTCCTCCTCCTCCCCCCCACCCCCCGTCCCTCCTGCCTCCCAGCTCTCAGAGCAGCTCACTTACCCTTCCTCTTGGCCTCTTCACTGTAGACATGGTGTGTTTTTTTTTTTCTTCCTCTTTCCTCCCCCTCTCCAAACCGGCTAACAAAAGCCTTGCCCTTTCGCCGGGTTTTTCTCTCTCCGTTGCCCGCTCACGCTTTCTCTTACAAACACACTCACTCTTTCCCCTTTCAACAGTCGTTTTCTCTCACTCTTCCTAGAGCCGTGTGCGTCCCCCCCCTCCCCTCCCTCTCTCTCTCTCTCTCTCTCTCTCTCTCTCTCCCTCTCCTCGTTTGCCTCCCCTCCTCCTCCCCGGTCAGCTCTTCTCTTCAGGCAGTATGAGAGCGCTGGAGCCGTTCGTCTCCTCCTCCCCCAGCGGGCAGGGCTCAAGAGGAGCGCATGGGAGTCTCTCTCTCTCTCTCACTCTCTCACTCTCTCTCTCTTGCTCTCTCTCTCACCCTCGTTTGTCTCTTCACAGGGTGATGAGGGAGCAGCACTGTGGGCGGTAGAGGAGGTGCGTGGCAGTCCAGGAAGCTCTCATTCTGCTGCTGCGTGCTGCTTCGCCGTCGTCCGGCTTCACCCAAGTCTCCCTCACTCTCTCTGTATGTGTGTGTCAGAGTTGCCTTCCCCTGCCTCCTCTCTCCTCCCCTCTCATTGATTCCTCTTTCCGCCTGCCTTTCGTGTGCGCTCTCTGTACCTCTGTGAGCCTTTTCCCTCTTATTTCTCTCTCTTTCTTGCTCTTTCTGGCTCTTTCCGTTCTGCTGTTTCTCCCTTTGCGCCTCTCCTTGTCTTCTTCACCAGCCAGGATAAGGTAGGTTATTCCTTTTATTACCACACAAAAAAAGGCTTTTGTGTTAGTTTGCTTGTTTGGCCAGTTGTTTTTTCCTCCTTTCCACCACTTGTCTTTTTCCTCGTTCTCCCTCGCTGCCCTCCCCTCTCCCTGGCTGGGGCGTGTGTGGTGAGCTCGAGACTCTGGCAGGCAGAGCGGCGGAAAATGAAAGCACAAAGCAGCAAAATGCATCAGCATGAATATTAGAGATGTCGTTAAAACCCAGACTCGTTTTTCTCTCTCTCTCTCCTTCCCCCCCTCTCTCTCCCTCACTCACTCGCTCTCTCCCTCTCTCTCTCTTTGTAAGGAAGTAGGCCAGCAGATGGTGCTAGCAGTTATTACATTAACTTTCACAACTTAACCCCCAAAGTACTGGATTTCACCCACACCACAGACCGTCAACA
Organism: Larimichthys crocea; assembly: GCF_000972845.2. Taxonomy (NCBI): domain Eukaryota; kingdom Metazoa; phylum Chordata; class Actinopteri; family Sciaenidae; genus Larimichthys; species Larimichthys crocea. Next base: position 22,164,076 of record NC_040018.1, on the reverse strand, counting down.
TCGTAGCTTTTTTTATCCCCGTGTCGGTTACTGCAAATGACGTGCTGATTTATTCAAGGAACAGCTCATCATACAGCATCAACAACATCATCCAGAGCATCCAGATGGACAAACAAAAACTAATTCCCAAAATGTCACAAATGATACACAAACTTGCAGCAATGAATAGCAGACTCTCTACCCCCTCATTATATATCAGACACAGTGTTCAGTCTCTAGGGGTGAATTCAAGCACTTGTAAGGTTGAGGCCTGGTGACCCTGCAATGACTTTTGGAAAAAAAAAATTCCAACAAGGGAAACTGGGCTGTGTCCAAGATATGCAGCTCTTCCTGTGTGCCAGAAGAGATTTTGGAGGAGCGAGCCGGCCTTTCAGGGGACTCCTAACAGCATGATGCAGGGGGCCATGTGCACTGGCTGGCACATGGTATTGGGAATTATGTGGAGACACACAGTTGGCCTGAAGCCAGGTACAGTGAACAGCACTACCAGGTCAGGCCTGAGTTACTGACAGATAGCCGATCAGCTTTTAAATCTTTATTTACTGTGTAAAATATGCTGCACAGGCTTCATTCCCTGCCAACACCCTGTTCACTTTTCATACAGCTGCAAATATTGGCATATGTGAGTTCATTTGGGATGAATTTGAGATCCAAAATATTACACTAATGCAATATGTCAATACATATCTCCTGGTAGGTGAAGCTGACTACAGACTGTTGCCTTAAAGAGATCAGTAATACAAATACAAGACGTCACCCAGGGTCTTCCACAACTTCTAAAAAAAGACAAATCTTAATAAGCAAATATCTCCAAGGAACGCCGTTATTTTTTGTGTTTTATCATATTGTTTCTTTCTGACCCCTCTTAGCTCAAAGCAAACGACATTACTTGCAAGTTTATTCAAATATGGTGTGAAATATGTGGGCGAGCATGTGGAGGCTACAACGCAATATGGCTTTACATTGCATGTTGAACAGATGTACTTAATAAAGTTATGTGCAACTTACCAACTTGAATGGTGTGGACAGCCTTATTCAAAATGTGCTTAAGTAGAGAAGGTTATAGGATCAATGGGATGACTGCTGCCAACACACAGGCATGACAGTGGAATTCTCTCACTTCATCTCTGTGGTTTATGTAGTTTTACATTTTACAGTGTCATATCTCCTACAGAGATGAGAGATGACTGCTACGTGTGCTTTACAATAACTGTCCTTTCCAAATGTGTGCAGGATCCACCTTCCAGGCCAGGCCTTGGAGTTTGGACTTTATAGTGCGCCACATGCTTACTGAGAGCTGAGCAACAGTGTCCTCCCTAAGCTAAACAAATCCACTGCCCACTGGGGTACAGAGCCTGTGCTTTGACTACCACACACACACGCACACACACACACACACTCGGTGCAATGGGTGTTGAAATTATTGCAGGGCTGTGGCCCAATTTCAAATGAGTTAAAAAATAGTTTTGTTTTCATTTTGACTGCGTCAGTCATTACTGTGTTGACCATGAAAATATGAGCTGTGCTTAATGAAACACCATTTACCAAAGTGCTATCTATACTCATAACAAATTGCAATAGCTAACAGACTACTTGATGGATAAAAAAGGCAAGAAGTGACACAGAGAGAGTCAGAATAGCACCTAATTTGTATACACGGCTGTGAAAAAAAAAAAAAATTCCTTCACGGGAAAGTTTCTGAGCGTCACACATACATGTTAAATAAAGAAAGAGCAAAAGAGAATAACAGTCAGCAAACACATACATGCTTCAACGGTCACATGGCTCAAAGCCACAGCTCCTTGGCAACTAAACGGTTAATATGCAAACAAGGCTGGCAGCTCTGTATGAAGGGGGAGTGGCTTCCTTTAAGGACCGATGAGGGAGAGAAGAGGAAGAGGAAGGGGAGGGGAGAAGCAGAGCTGGTGAAAAGAAGCGCGTGTGCGTGTGTGTGTGTGTGTGTGTGTGTGTGTGTGTGTGTGTGTGTGTGCGTGCGTGTGTGTTTGGACAGAGACAGAGAGGTAGAGAGGTAGAGTGGCTGTGGGGGCACAGGTGTTTGTCTCTGAACACTCCATTACTTTCTCATTACAAAAGGGACTGTATTACTGTGCCGCCACTCTCATTTCCTACCGGTACCGGTGAATAACCATTCTGTAGTGTCCTTGAGCAAGCAGCCATCACATTCAAAGAAGATCATGGATACACTCTTCAATAGCTGACCCTCAGCTTTACTGTTCGCTATTGAAAGCATCGTTGACTTTTAATTTTGTGTCAAAACTTCTATTTAATAATTTTGCTTTTTAGCTGATAACATTTTTGTTCAAATTCAAACACCTCTCACTTTTCTGCAGAAGGTCAATTGCCAATGATCCAAAAGGTTTTATGAAATAGATGTTTGCAAAAGTAATAATTAAAATGTCAACAATTGATTTTCTGTCATTTAACTAATAAATTAATAGACTTAGATGTCCTACAATGACTCAATTTCCTCTGAGGGATCAATATATATATAATGGGAAAATAAAAACAGCCCTAGCTAACACAATAATGCAGCACTATTGGATTTTTATTAAAACTGAGTGTACTTCCATCAGATAACAGTGCTTCCCACGGGTTCAAAACTGATTTGTGGTGGTGTGACATCCAACTCAGGGCAACACAGCGTAGCACTCACAAATTAACAGCAGACTGGCAAAGTCATTGTTCTCTATCTGTAAGACTGCACATACTGTAAATGCTGCATTCTGGGATCAGTTTGCATGCATGCAGTCCCTGCAGTCCTCTGCGAAACATCTGTGATCAACAGGTAAGTGATTCCTTTTGAATGAAGCTGCTCTCTCCTGAAACTTTACCTTTAAACAACATACTGTAGATGATATAAACAACAAAAAACAAAACAAGAAACAATGTGTGTTGAAACAATCATCACCTTCACCTCCAATGTTGGCTGAACCCTTCCCTTACTTTTCACACTTCAATTCTCAGTGTTGTTTACTAAGAATAGGCTTGGCCTTTAGTGTTTCTCACAGAAACAAAATAAAATATCACAGATGCCTCATTACCATTACCAGATTTCATATCTATGACTTTGTTAATGAAACATAGTTTGCACTGTTTAAGTCTAGGTGTGGGGAAAAAAAAAAGATTATACCCAACTAATTAGGCCTACGGCCACAGGCCAGTTTGCAGCCACATTGGAGTGTGAAAAAGTGGCAGCGTTGATAAATGAAAGGAGACATGATGCACAGCAATGCTTCCTCAACCAATTAAATACAGCACCATGCATTAATGATCCTTTATCCAGTGCCAAGAGTAACGGTAGCTGTGCCGAGCATGTTGCCCTCTAGAGAAGCTGCTAAAAGTCTAACAGAGCATTATTACTTCAGTCAAGCCTCCTCCGCTGTGACCAACAGCCTTACTGAGCCTGTTAAAAGAACTGCCCAGGAAGAAACAGAATAATACAAGCTCAAAATGTACAAAGTTAAAATGTATTTATTGTGGTCAGTTACCTGAGGATGTGTTGGATTCTGAGAAATGTGTGGCTTTAAATTCACACAACAAACCACTGCACCTGACTGCTCCCCACCATCCTCTTGTGGAACAATGAGAGGCAGCTGGAAGTCGACTGCCCTGTTGCCATGCTCAAATGCACCTGGTCAGCAATTTTTGAGGTTCACCTTCACCCTCTCACACAGACTTTCCGACTGATCAAGGAACACATGTGTTTTTCTGGCTACAGTTCAAACAAAATAATTATCAATAAGATGGCTTCCAATTTCAGCTTATTTGAATTTATAAGCTCAAAACTTGCTGTATAATACAAGTAGGGCTGTGCAATCTGATGACTCGGATGCAGGGTGCAAAAACAAGCAAACATGGAGGACAGCGACCAGCCAAAACAAAACGAGGAGCGCCTACCTAAAAGAGGGGCAACTTCTGTCACATGGATATGGTTTGGGTATGAAAAGTCTGATACAGACCAGAAAACCATAGCGTAGCAAGTTATGCTACGGACTGTTGTCCACAACATAAACTCAACTCACCTATGCAAGATTCATGCCCAACAGTACTGAGAGAGTATAAGGATAAGAGCCCCAAAAGTACAGCGTACAGAGTTCTCAAATCTGCACGAGGCTTGGAATCACAAAGATGGAAGGTGATGGACATATATGTAAAATACTACACATGCCGATGAAAATAAAAGATATAAAAACATAAAAAACATGTTTTGTTGCACAGCTGTAGACAAGCAACGATGTTGCTTCATTGTCAAGATTAAACATGTCGTAAACCCAAAATGTAAGAAGTAGTTCAAGTCTGAGAACTTTATTGACCTCAGAAAATACGACACTTGTAGCAGTGCGAGTGGTTGTGCACGTCTGTCTGAAAGTTTTTTAGTAAACACACACACCTAACAGTCAAAGGACCACGATCACAAAGACATACAGTAAACATGTACACATGCAAACACCTTGTTTAGATCCCTCCTTCCATTCAAACACACTCATTAGCAAACTGGATACAATTAACTAAATGGTTCAGTTATAGCAGGGACAGGTCTCGGCACTACAGCCCTGCTGCAATCCCGAGCAACTCCAATCCAACACGCATTAACAAAGACAGCCTATTAGTTGGCTATTGTGCAGTCAGATAATTGACTCTCTTATGTAATCAAGTTCAACATGGACAACCATTCCCAGTGCTAAAAAAAGGCTAATGAAAAGGTTCATGGGCACAGACAGATCTATGTGAAGGTACAGTATGTTGTACCTTGTCAACTGGCCAGGACAGAATTGAACACTAGGGGGTGACAGTGAGGGGAGAGAGAGAAAGAGAGAGAGCGTAGGAACAAATGGTAAAGAGAGTGGACATCTGCCACCACCTTTATGTGAGGTGACTGTCTGTATCAGTCAAGTGAAAATACCAGAATGTTCTTGTGCATTTGAGTGACACCGGAAAAATACAAAAAAGACAAGTAGGAAAGTTAGTCCACAATATTATATGACAAGCTGTGATACTGATATCATTATTAATCTATCTTAGTCTCTGCTTTGTTGCTTGGGTTTAATTTGGCTTCCTTTTGATGCTCATTTTCACACTTACCCCCATCAAAAAACAGCTGTGACCTGGGTTTGACGGTTGTGCAGAATACAGAGTAAAGCCCAAGCCTGGCTCTGTGTCAATCAGGCCCAATGACTGAGAAGAGCCGGCGGTGATTCTAACTAGGGCATCTGCCCTTCTTGCATCTTTAAGTGTCAGCTTAGAGGGCAGTCGCTCAGCAAGATCTGAGATGATATTTTAAGGGCGAGGAACGTGTGCAAGCACAAGTGAGTGTGAGCCAAAATGAAAGCATGGAGAGCACATCCTACATCATTAGTAGCTGACTCCCAGTTTTTACATACAAGCAGTGCCATTGGGGATAATTTACAACTCGAACACAGTCCACCACTCTGAATGCAGGTCATTTTCATGTTAACCAAAATATTACAGTACATGTGAATCTGTTCAGGGGTAGTCAAGATAGTGGCAAGGTAATCTGTTTAGCCATCACATACTGTCCTCAAACACATTTGATAAATTGCTACAGAACATCAGCGACATTTTTCAAAAAGTCTTGAAAACCTTACAGACCAGATGATCAAACAGGTTCTAAGTTTAGCCATATTATCTAAACCACCAAATTTGGATGTCAAACCAGAAGTGACCAGACTAGCACAGCACCATTGCACAGGCAAACTGTGAAACCGTGAGCACAAAACGACAGCGCATACAGTCGGTCAAAGATGAACCAGGAACTCACATCTCAGAAACTATTTTATTGAAGTGTTATCATAACCAGGAGAAACAACAGATCAATGTTGCACATAAAACTGAATTACATATTAAACTACCCCTTGTTTAGAAATACAACTAATGTAAAAAATAACATATTTAAACACTACCAATTTCATGAAACCGTTCTCCCAGTAACATGGACTTAAGAGATGCACAGGTGGCCTCCAAAGAAGTGACAGTTCCACAGGTGCGCTATGATTAATGTACTCCAGAGAAATGAAATGTGTTTCACATATTGAACAGCTCAAGGTTTTGGTGTACTTCACAGCAGTGTCGCAAAACAAAATGATGGTTTTTAAACTGTGGTTATTCTGAGTAACTACCCAGAGCTCTTTGAAGAGATGAGACGGCACAGCAGGTCAGCCGACGGGCAGTAAAGTGAAGCTGAACTGTGCAAAACGAGCAAGCCAGTTGATGCCATTCATTAATAGGAACACTGGTGCAAACTGAAGAGTGGAGCTGAGAGGAGGTCCCTTAGGATGCGAAAGAGAGGGAGCCAGACAGAGACAGGGAGCGAGGGGAGGAAAGAGGGAGGGATGAAGTGGAAGGGAATTCAGCAAGGGGCTTACTGCCAGACCTTTACAACTCCTTCATTATTGAAGCAGTGCAAAGCGAGAGCAGGGCCAAGGCAAGGCCTGCGTAAAAAGGAACACACACAGAGGCAACTACGTATCTGCACACAAGTGAGAGAGTGGGTGCATAGCCGACCTGCAGCCTTCAGGATATGATGAAGTAAGGATTTTTTTTTTCCCCCTGCTATGATTTCCACCTCCTGCTCAGTGTGAGGCAGGTGTCCATGCAGTGACTCTTTGTAGAGACCAGGCACACCAGGCCTTTTTCCACCAGAGATCATAATGAACGAGATCGCTACTTCTACCCCATTTACACAAATGGAACTGAATTTTATGAAATAATAAGAAAAATATTCATAGTTAATAGGGGTGTCACAAGATGGATTTTATATCAAAAATCTAAATGAGTTTTTAATTTCAAATATTGAAATCAATAGCAGGATTAACAATTTTTCCACTTCCCCAGTTTTTGCAGGTGAGCTGTAAAGTATCCTGTTATTTAAATGTATGTATTAACTTGATCACACGACGTTGGTGTGGTACATTGCAAGCATTATACGGCAGTGGTATCACACTTGATACCATGTAGCTTAATATATAACTTAACACTGGCTCGAGATGAGACCTTTTGTATTTTTCCCTGCATTTTTGTGGCTACCGTGTATCAAAAATCCACATGAACACAATGGAATGGAGCCGAGATTGTCGAGTGCTGCATGTATAGAACACTTGTGCCAAATATATGCACAGAATGAACAAACATGTACTGATGAAACATAAGTCTGTGCCACGAGTTACAACATCAAGTGGAAGTTTGCTTATGTACACAAATAAAGAGATATGAACACCGTAGTCTACAACTGCAGAGAACTGAGAGAACAAGCTGTCAGAGGTGAACTGGATTGTTTAGTTGCTGCATTTCATCCAGTTTTGACCGTAAATATTCATAATTCAAATCAGCTCAACAATCATTGTGACTGCCAGGCTGTGAGACAGAGCAGGCAGAGATCAGCAAGTGACATCTCGATTAAAAATAAAGAAAAGTTAACCTTGTTTAGAAAAGCAACTTTGCTTTCATAAACATTAACTTTTCTTTATTTTTCAAAACAGGAGCAGAAATAAACAGTCAGTTTCTCACAATGAGAAATCATTACTTAATTTGAGTAAATAAGCACTTAAGTCATTAACAGATCATGTGATTAACTGCAAGAGAAGGAGAAGAGAACGGCTTGTTTTATGCAAAACTGCAACAAAGTGCAGCTATTTGTTTTAAGTGACATTTTAGAAACTTTTCCTACAGAAAAAACAAAAACAAAAGCTACTGGACTGGAAAGTTCAATAAAATACATATTTTTCATAGAAAACGTTGGCTAAAATACAAGCATTTGGTGACCACTGAGAGATGCCTTGGCCTACAAACATGTTTTCTTACATCTGGAGAACAAGTTTGTAGGCCAAGGCATCTCTTTGTGCACAGTACAGTATTTTATTATAATGCTATTTTGTCACACATTTTACCTGCTTCTGTGATTCAGATACTGCACCATATTGACATTGCAAAGTGTGGTTGTGTGCAACTGTAAAGTAACTCGATAAATTTGACATTACAAACAATCGTCCAAGACTTAAACATGTAGCATTCAGCAAAGTGGAAGCACACTGAACCTGTTCGAGGTAACAGAGACTACACTGGAAACCTGCACGTTAACAGGAATACCAAGACAGGCTATGCATTCAAATGAAAGCAGTATGACGCCCGTGTCATGGATTCTCAGGATTGTCATGAACCCTGACAACCAATATTTTTTTTGCCTTTATTTACTTAAATGTAGCTTTGTCTGATGGTACTGCAGCTTGACTCACTTAACAGTGAGTGACAGATGAGTGTGATGACATTCCAGTTTAAACAATTTATTTTCTTCAAGTTAAGATAACAGAGAAGTAAGTTAGTCAATTGCCCTGTCAACAGAAAATACAAGCATATCACTCAATAAACAAAGTCCCAACTTCCAACACAGGCGACTAGCCATGGCAACTAGCGAATAACTTCCTACTGACACAAACCTGTTTGCTGGTGAACTTACAAATCAGTAACTAGTGAGCCAACTGCCGCCTCTGTGGACAATGTGACTGACATTAAGTTTTGTCAAAGTCAAACTATGGTAAAGAAAAACCATGTACAGTTTCAAGTGGAACAGAGGGACATACTTTTTGCAGTTGCTAACTTTTACTAGCTTTACTCTGGCTTTTTTCAAGCTTTGCTTAACATTAAGATGTCAAGTAAAACTCTTCCTCCTACCACAAGTCGGCAATCATTGTTTCAGCTGTAAACACAAGGGCAAAGAGGTCATCACCCATTCATGCCTTTTCTAATTTCCTCTGTTGCAACAGAGGCAGACTTACAAGTGGTTTTCATGCTGTCTTCCTCTAGACAGTTTTCAGTCTTTCTATACCCAGAGACACAGATAGTCTACCCTTTCAGCTTCCTTTCCACTCGCCTCCAGTCAAAGGTTAATCACAAGTTCACGTAGGATGCCTCACGTCACAACCTAAAATTGAATTACACACACACACACACACACACACACGCATGCACAGAGACACACAGACACACACCCCTCCACATTTGACCGCTGAGCAAACATTCACCCACCCATCAACCCCTGAAAAATATTCAAAGCCATTTAATCCCTGCAGAAAGAGGCGAAGAGAGAAGGAAAGAAAGAAAAGCGGAATAAAAGAGCATACTTTAAATTCAGACCTACTGTGCACTTTGGGCTGGCAGCGTTCCCACATGCTCCTGACACACTCAGTCCAAGTACAACTCCCTCCTCCCTCTTCTCTCCCAGCTCCTCCCCCCTGACTCCCCCAATGAGCCCTCCCCTTCCGCCCACAGCAAGGACCGCCTGACTTCCTGTTTACCTCTGACCCCTAGCTATCCCCCGCCCCCGCCCTTATCTGGCAGGCCTCCAAACAGGCTGAGGCCGGATGCAAACAGTCAAAACACTTGACAGAGCGAGCAAGCTGGGGGGGAGAGAGAGAGAGAGAGAGAGAGAGAGAGGGAGGGAGAGGGAGAGAGGGTGGGTTGTGCATGGATGTTGGGGGTGGTGATCAGAGAAAGTACGTGAATGAGACAGCCTATCACCATGTGGCTATTGAAGCAGCAGGTTTCCCAGGGGTGTATGCGTGAGTGTGCAAAATTGTGCGTGTGGCGCATGTGGGTGGTGGGGTGAGGGCCGGGGTGATGCATGGTGTCAGGTTTCAGGGCTGATTATGGCATTGCCTGCCCAGTCTGCTGGACGGCTAGCGAGTTATATAAGCGTCAGAGAGGTCACAAGCAACAAAGCTAGCATATCACACATGTGCGCGCCAACACCGCTTGCAAGCGCACGCACATATCCTACATTGCTTGCTCACAACACAGCTCGGAGGCCAAGGAAAGGGGAGAGAGGAGTGAGCTGTGATACCCAGACAGATAATAAATCTAAACCAGCAAGGCAGGCAGGCAGGGAGGAGGCACCTGCTCAGTGTCACTGTAGTGGGTATAGCAGCCCAGACCTTCATTATCCATCAGTCTCCACCTCCATCTCTGTTTCTGTTCTGTTCAGCAAGGGAGCCTTTGCACCCTTATATCTGAATGTGATCTGATGAAAATCATGAAGAACACATTAGTTATTTTGTCAGAAAATGGTGAAAAATGTTGATCACAGTGTCCAAAAGCCCAAAGTGATATTTTCTTTTGGTCAGCAACCCGAGGATATTTTGCTTACAGTCATAGAGGACTAAAGAAACTGGAAAATATTTACATCTGAGAAGCTGACTCAGTTATAATATAATTATTGTAATATAGGCATATTTAGATTACAGATTAATAATATCAGATCAGAAAAGAATTACTCTACAAGAGAAAGTGAAATTTAAAAAAAACTGACAACCAGAGTCTGAAATTAAGTTTTTCTCTTGCTGAATTTTTCTACTAGCCACAAATTTTTGTCACTTCAGAATTGTACAAACTCGAGTCAGTAATACCTGACAATAGAAATGTGGAATATGTCATTAATCCCCGACAACTGCTAAGAATTGCTTTTTTAAAAATTATATTTATTGATGTAAGAAAAGCCTGCCACCAGCAGGTGGCCTGAAATTTTTTTACCTGCCAGAGCTAACATTTACCCTTTATTTGGCAGATGGCATGTGCTAATTTCATGCAATTGTTCATTTTTCCAGGTATGGTCTCTGTTACAATATATTAATTTATCTGCAGCATCAAATCACCAAAACTGTCAGTCTGCCAATTTTCTTTCAAAAATATAGTAGGAGGTGATTAAGAAATGTAACTGTAGAGCAGCTGCACAAAAAGAAGTGTCCACTTTATCTGATATATAGCTCTTAATTTAGTCCTCCCAGGAACTTCTGTGCACAGAAACGTAGTTTTGAGTTGAAATGATGTCTCCTTTGGTACCAAAGAGTATGACTCATGCTCATGCTGGGAAGAAGCCTATTAAATATGCTGCTGTTTCCCCGCAAACCTCCAAAACCAGTTTCCCTTTTGCCTTTGGGGCTTAGTTTAATTTGTACCCATATACAGTAAAGCTCTATCAAATAAAAATAAGACGTATCAGGATTGTGATCAAGAATACAAAATAAGGAATGAGAAGGACACAAATTAAAAATACAACTACAACTGGATGTCTAAAGTTGAAAAAAAAATTACAAATTAGCCGTTTACCAATCAATCAATTATAGTGCCACAAAACAGTCTCACTCATCTGTATTGGTTTTGACAGCTATTTTAGATTTAGTGCTAAGACAAACCTCCGAGTTATATTTTAGTCATTTTCATAGTTCATGGTTCTTCATAATTTTATTCTAGTCAACAGCAACACATAGACTGTTTTCTCTTCAAGTGTTTGTGTGCGTGTGTCTGTGTGTGAAAGAGAGAAATAAAGACATCTTTAATGAAGACACACATTTGGAACAATTTGTCTATTCATTTAGCCTAAATCTTCCCACTACTGCAGTTCTCCGGGCAGGGGAGAAAAGAAAACAGAGCGCTCAGGACAGCTCCCAAGTTGCTCCCAGCAGCACGATCAGAGAGTGCTGTGGCACTCAATCCTGACAATTGTGCTACTATAATGCATAAAGTTGATAGTTTGCTGGTCAGGAGGGGTTCATTAACGGATACGCAGCAATTTGTTCTTGAAATGGGATGGGTGACTCTTGAAAACACCCTTTTTCTTACTTACTGGGGGAAAATCTCATGTATTTTTTCAACATAAGATAGCCCACCACTTAGTCTCGTCAACCAAAACAAAGCATACATTTTTTCACAGTTTTTATTATCGATGAATTTTTAACTTGTCATTGTCGCCTCGTCGTCACAGAAAAAAAGGTTGCTGCTAGACTGATTTTCTGATTGAACTGATTGCGTTAAGGAAATAACATTGCCAATCACTGATTTACGACATTGCCCGCACTGTTGGTGATTACATCCTCACAATTATTTTGTCACTTTGCCACTTTCACACGCAAAGACGTCAGTCTTGAGTTCCTGACTACACGCTGCCTTAGACTCGCTGCTTACTCACATGAGTACATGTTACAAACTGGCATCCAGCACAGACAGATCTCACTGGAGTGCTTGTTGCCTGTAAGCTTGAACTACCTCCTCAGAGAAAGACCCTATCCGTCCATAAATGCAGCTGAGTTGATTCACGGGGCAGTCTAGAGTTCTACACACACTGTTCATTTGATTTTTCATCCATTGCAAAAGGGTCTGAGACATTATGTTTACTCATGAGAACCTTTGAATATGGCAACCTGGGACAACTTTCCAATCCTGAACCCTGTGTGCTCATCATAGCTGCAGCTGACCATTACAACCATTGGAAATCCTAATTAGCCACATTCACTGCAGGGGAGTGAAGAGTGGACAGCTATCCACTGATGCCTTGCCTGTTCAGCAAATACACTATCAGCAGGCTCTTCACACATCAGTGCACATGAATAGCACAGTCAGCCTGTAAGCATCAACATGGGTCTGAATGTTGACACAGACAGGGAGAGGCTCGCTCGTATGGCTGTGGTTCATGGCCCCGTTTCAATCAAGGACCTTTGCAGATGGCCAAATGGCCTCTGTGGATGAGCTCTGGTAAGGCAGACCACCAGTTTAGTTGTCGCCTGCTGCCTGTCGGGGGACAGTCGAGGCAGTACTCAACACACAGGTTGTGTTTTGGCGCATAGGTACAGGTTTGGTTTCAGGAGTGAGGGGACACAATGGATATGCTGCTACTAAGAGGACCTTGTTCAGAGAGATATAAATGAGTCATTTGATTTTAAAATAACTGTTACTGTAAAAGGGTTATCATTCATGCGTTTACTACACTAGTGTGTGTGTAGTGTGAAAAGGTGGGGTTGGTAAGATAACATCAAATAACACTTCTGTGTTGTCTGTGGCCTTAAGAAAGACCGTCAGCCGTGTCGGTACGTGGGCCATAAAAAAAACAGAAGTGCTCTTATGTAAAATCTGCTCTCAACAAAACACGTTTAATTTTTGGAACAGCATATGTTGTTTCTGTAATAACAGAAATGCTTAAATCTAACAAATAATATCAAAAAAGAAACACAGAGATGTGTTGTTCAAATGTCCTTTTTTTTTTTTACGTGGGCAGACCATGATCAAACATCTGTTGTTTTTGCTGCTGGTCATGTGTCACTTGTGGGCCAGGAGGCTGTGTGGATGCTGCTAAGTTACTAGCCAACTGAGGTCCAGGAACCGCCTGAAGCCTGTTACAGCCAGCTAATGCATTCTCCCAACCTCCCCCTCCGCTTCTCTCTCTCTCTGTCTCTCTCTTTCTCTCCCTCTCTCTCTCTCTCTCGTGCTCTTCCTCTCTGTCTCTTTCCTAAGCTCTCCTTTTTCCATGAGCTATTGCTCTCTCCATCTCCTAAACCCCCTCCCCCTCCTTCAAGTGCTAACCACTCTCCTCCGCCACACTCTTTTCTTCCCGCCGCTCTCTCACATGTGCACATGCACTCGCACTCACACACAGACAGACACACAGAAACTGTGGCAGCTACCACAACAGCGTGCAACCTCCCCCACACTCCAGCTAGGCAGTGTGCAAGTGCCTCTGGCTTGCCCTGACCCACATCTTGATATAGCCCTAAGTATGCTTACAGCTAAGTCCTGAAGACACTCCTGCCACTCTTAGCCTAATCAGGCCTGACCTGCTGTCGGTGCACAAGGCAGATAGACAGGACAGCCTGGACAGACCATTATCATTTTCAGAAGGTTTCAGATGGCCCTAGGTACCGCCTCTCCACCTTCCCCCACTCCACCACTGATTGCAGGTTTCCTACTAGACAAGCACATGTTCTGTCTGGGATAGTTGGTTAAACATTACACCAGTGGCTAGATTCTGTACCATGCTACACCGGGAAGAGCACATGAAAATACTTAATGTCAGCAAAGAAATGTGCTCCATTAAAATAATGCAAATATAAAATCTAATTTCTTCAAATCATTTCAATTTATCAACCTTCACCCTCCTCCAAATCCCCTCATTAACCTACATTGCAAAGACAGTGCATAGGCTCTATGGATATAAATCAGACTAGGACAAAGAGAATATTGAATTCTGCTACAGTGCAGCTAAAATATCTTTCACATTATATTTTTTAAGAAGCAAAAATGAAAAGTTTACATTACATTACATTACCTTCTCTTCCTTGTATACAACAGGTGGTTGTTTCCTTTGCTCATGTCCCCTCTCCGGGTTGGAATCAGTCCAGGAACGGTTGGATTCATCCTGTTGGCTGAGAGCCGCCTCCAGCTGGGGCAACAGGTCAGGAAGGAGGTCCGGGGGCCCCAGGCCATCCAGGTCTCCATCCTGAACTTCTGATGCCAGGAGATTGTCTCCCAATGCTTGATATCCATTAGTGTTTATAGCCCCGCAGCTTTGAGGCTGCTCAGAGGGCAGTTGGCTGGCCATGCTGGTGTAGCAGCTCATTGAGTCGCCAAACATCTCAGATGACTTGCAGTTTCCCTGGGTTTCTCCAGAACAACGTAGAGTCCGGAAAGCACATTGCTCTGCCTGGCTAACCGGGGCCCTACTGTGCTGCTGATTCATAACAGCTGTGGATGGAAACTGACATACTGTCCCTGAGAGCTCAGGCACTGTAGAAGAGAGGGGTGCAGGGGTGGTGTTGGGCCTAGACACTGAGACCGTGGACAAAGACTGCTGACTGAGACTGGGTATTTCTGGCTCTCCAGGGTAAGCAGGGTACTGAGCCGGTTGGTAAGTGGTGCCAGAATTGACTGAGCACGTGGGCAGGGAGTGAACCATAGATGACGAATGTATGGAGAAAGACAGGTTAGGGTCTTCTGGTCCTGATCCAGAGAAGGCTTGACCTCCTCTGGTCAACTGGTAGCTACCCTGCTGCTGCTGCGGTTGTAAGCAAGTCCCACTCAGAGAGGCATTTTGATCCAAATAAGACTTACTCGGCAGAGCCCTTGAAAGGAACCTTGGCCCTCCAACAGTTAGTTGGTGCTGCACCTGCTGCTGAGTATGGTGAACCTGCTGCTGGCTCTGAGACTGACCACCCTGGTGAAAGGAAAAGTTGTGATGCTGCTGTTGCTGCAGGGACATAGTCTGTGTGTTAATTTGTTGGTGCTGGCACTGGTTTAACAGCTGCTGCTGATGACTTTGCTGCTGTTGCAGCTGCTGCCGCATTCTGTGCTGCTGCTGCTCCTGTTGTTGTTGATGACATGGGTGGTGTTGTTGCTGTTGTGTTTGTTGTTGTCTGACATGAAGTTGCTGGTTGTGCAGTTGTGGCTGCTGATGACAAAGCTGTTGTTGCTGTTGAGTTAAGGGGTGGTACATACTACCATTTTGGTCTTGGTTACCCCACATTGGACTGCTACTGTTACAAAACAGCCCATTGGATTGAGGTACTTGGCTCAGGGCAGCGTTGTGGTACTGACCATGTTGCTCTGCAATCATGCCACCACTTCCACTACCTGTGCCCCCAGGACCAGAAAATGCCTGCCCGACAGGATTCTGTGCCTTAATGCCAATGTAGTGACCCATCTGCTCACTGTAAGTAGGCATTGTTTGTTGGGTAGAAACCGACAGTATCATGTCTTGGTGCTTGCCTGGGCCTATAGGCTCCACTTGAAGGGGCTCAAAGTCAGCACTGAGGTTTAGCTCATCCACAAGTGATGGTGCTGGAGGGAAGCCATCATCATCCAGCCCTTCCAAACCTCCAACAAAGAGGTTGGGGTCATTAAAGAAGTCCATGGCAGATCCCGGAGGGTAACTGGAACTGAAATCCAGTGGATCCAGGCAGATCCCAATGAGCCTCAAGGTCTACAGACCTACAGCATGTCCATTATATCCCTGTCGAAAACACAAAGGGAGAGAAATATTAAAATACAGCCTTAATATGAAAAGATGAAAAGTGTGTGTTTGTATAAATCTATGGTTTGGATAAACATCAGATCACAGTCTGCAAACAATCAACAAAGATTTTCATTAAAATAATCAGAACTTGAGCACACACAAGTAATTTTCTTTCTGATATGGCATGACAACTTATCAAGTATATATTTCATACTGCATCTGTTTCTATCATCCATGTCCTCATCAGTGGTATATGCTTGTAGGCTAGTAGAATTACATGAATACGCACGCAGCATTAAAAAAAGCTTTTAAAGGCAGGTAGTGCAAGGTCGGAAGGATCTGGGAGGAATTTGGTACTGTCAATTAGCTATCAGCACTGCCTTTCATGTGTGCAGCACAACCAGCTGGTGCAAACCAACCGCCAGCCATCAGCAGGTGCCTCTTCCTGTACCCCTTCCCCTTTCACACACACACACACACACTCTGACACCTCAACCCCCCACCTCCACAACCAATGAAGCTGCCTGCCCTGCTACTGCAGAATGTGTGGGAGGTGCAGACAGCTGATAGAATTTCAACAGCTAGGGACACAGGCAGATGAGGTCCTTTGACACACAGAGAGAGAGAGAGAGAGAGAGAGAGAGAGAGAGAGAGAGAGTCTGCAACCACAGACCAGCGGAAGATCACAGTAGCTTACCCAGGTCAATCATTATATGCTGACTTGTTATGCAGACAGTCACACAAAAGCACAAATAAGCACAGACATACAATATTTTACTGTTTTCTGTATGCCATTCTTTTAAATCCACTGGATATTGGTCACTGGCTTTCTGTTCAGAACTACGGCTGAAGAGAATTTGAGTTCAAAGGGTGTTTCAGTGGCTAAATATCCTTAAATCCCAATAGACATCACCAGGCACAACTTATTTGTGAATTTGAAAATGCACATAAATACAGGATTCTCTTATTTGACAAACATAAGATAAGTTGTTACACTAAAATGTCATTTGTCAACTTCTCGACATTTGCACTGAGGTGTTAAAAGGTAAATTTGCCTAGGTGGCCTGTTTGACCCGTAATAAACTAAGACACCTACGTGAATATATCTGTATCTATTGGTTCATGGGGCTGGAGCTTTTCCCAGATGTCAATGAGTGAGAGGCGGGGTAAACCCTGGACAGGCTGCCAACAATAATTCGTGCTTGCATTCACGCCTACGTGCAATTCTTGAGTCACCAATAAACCTAACCTGCATGTGCTTGGACTGTGAGAGGAAACTGAAGCACCTGAAGAAAACCCACGCAGGCCCAAGGAGAACATTCAAACTGCACACAAAGAAGCCAGAGCCGGCCAGCAGGTCACAATCTTCTGATAACCACTGCATCACTGTGCCATCTGTTCTGTGGCTGATACGCAGCTTGTTAGTCCTGTTGTTTATGAAGTCTATGAGAAAAAATTCATGATCTTTAGTCAATAATTGGAGTACTCATAATTTGTCACCCCTGTGGTTGTTCAAGTATCATATCGTTTATCTGATAAGCACCTGGGTAAGCCAGGGTGTTATTAGATATTTGAGACATAATAGAGTGTATTTTCTTTACACCAGAAATTCTGTTGAGGACAGAGGCCATGCTATTAAACATATGGTTCGGAGTGCAGTTCATACTCAAGTTTTATTTCCAGCACTGCATTCATAATTTGGTTAAGTAATTCAGTGTATTCATTTATTTTAATTATTTCTTTGGGCATTTTATGTCTTTGACAGGACAGTCAAAGACAGACAGGAAAGCAGGGACAGAAGAGGATGACATGCGGTAAGAAGGGCTGCAAACAGAGGTGGAAAATATCTCTCTCTCCACCAACCGAGCAACAGGTATCAATAAAAATCTGTTCATGTTCAAGAAGTTATTCCTGTTTTCAGTTTGGGGTGTGCTTCCAACTACAGGTTCACTCCAGTGCTTACCTTACTATCCAGTTTATTGGGGAATCATGTGACCGTCTTGAAATGACACTACTTGTAAATGTTTTAAGCTTCTTTGGATGCCTATATTTGTAGGCAATATACTGATGGCAGATTTATTACACACTCTGTCAACAACCAAAACAGAAGGCATTTAAATCACTGCCTAAAAAAAAAGAAGAGACAACACTACTTGATAATAATAAGGAAGGAGGATGTGCCACAACTCAACAATTTAAGTAATATTACTTAACTGCAACTTTTTCTAGTCATATTCAAGTAATACTAACAACATCTTTAAACATCGTAAAGGGATTTTTAGGTAAGGTTCGTTCCAGATGACAGAGATTCAATGCACACTAATCATTTGGTTTGACACTATTGGGTTAAAGACAATGTATGGACACAAACATGTATGTGATTCAACTAATTTATATCTATTATATATTATTTTAAAGAATCGTATCCTCACGATGGTGACAATCAAAGCAGGCCTGAGATACAGCCGCACCCATGTTGGAAGCTGAGGTAGAGTAAGCATTCCATACAAGCTGGATTTACAGTGAACTGGATGTAAAGCAGTATGTACCATAAGGAAACTGAAGTAGATGACAACATCAAAACAACACGTGTTTGTATCATCTTTCCCTTGTTCCATGAGTCAACGCAGCACAGTCCTGAGCCTGCTCGACAAGTCACTGCTAACCTTTTAACACCCCAACCCCCCCTCCAAATCTGTCCCTGAGGCTCAGACCAGCACCCAAGCCTCTGACGTCTTCCAGCTGTTTCCTTCATAACCGTGACGTCGTGCGCACCATCCAGACACGTGCAGCTCGTGCCAAATATCAACAAGAAGTGTGTACCTAACTTGTCCTGAGGTGGCCATGGAGTCCTGTGACTGATGTCATACGCACCTCAAAATCAAGCGGCATCAAACTATGAACTGAGACAATATTAGATGCGTAAAGTGAATTAAAAAAATATATATATATAAAAAAAATGTTGCTGTGACCGAAGTTTAAATGTTTTAATTCTAACAAATAATACCACGAAGCACTTTTCGATGTTTTTCTTTTCTGTGACAAGGAGTCGTGTTTTTCTTTGAATAGCCGTCGGGCTCACCTCTAAAGTCAGGCAGCATCCTCTTCATCTCCAACACACAGCAATGGCTTCAGTCTGAGCTCGGTGTTTGATAAGCCAACGAGGCTGCAATGTGTTGCGCTACTTTAAACGCAAACTGCTCGCCAAGTGGAGATATCAAATAAATAAATAAATAAATGCACGCGCGTAAGGACTTTATATTTTTTTAAATGTTAGCCGCGTTGTTGAGACGGGTTAGCACGTGCTCCTAGCCAAGCCTCCACTTTGGGAGCCACAGGGTTTCAAGGAGGTGTCGTGACGCTTCCTCACTGAGGAAGAGGAGGAGGAGGAGGCCAGAGATGGATGGAGAGGTCGACACAGTGATGGTGTCCATGATAATACAACTAGTTTCTTATTCTCGAACGAGTTTTCTTTTCTTTTTCTTTTTTTTTTTTTAACATATCAGTACTGCTTACATTTACCGCGTCCACATACAGGTCCGGTGCTGACTGAGCCCGACTGGTCGCTGTCAGTTCAGGACCACCATGTCCAACAACCCCGCGGAAGACTACTTTTTTAAAAAGCCAAGCGCATTATCATTAACCTGTGCAAACTGCGAGGAAAGTGCGGCGACACTTGCTTTTGTTTTTTTTTATATATACGCGAACTTACGGGAAACTAGCGCGGACAAGTTTGGCAAGTCACCAGTCTTATATCTGCCGGGGAAGACACACACTCAGCAAGGCGGTGTGTCATCAGACAGCTGAGGCGAGCCCCACTGACTGACTGTCAGATATTTGACAGCTCCTTGCCTGAATGAAACAGAACGCCTCGAGTCCGAAACACCTCTCGAAACACCTTCAAAATAAGTCTTATTTCTTACCTGAAACGAACCAAAAAAGTGCAACTCCAGGCGTCAACGTAGGGAGAGTGTTATCGGCGAAGTTGTGACTGTGTTGTTAGTTGTACTCCTGCTGGCGACCACGGCGCAGCGGCTCTACCGCTGCTGCTGACGTGACTGCGATAACACCTGATTTGCATATTAGTCATCTGCTCTCTGATTGGACCACCGACAATTTGCCACAGTTTCACTTTCCCGTAAAACATTAAAATCCGGTTCCCCCAGTATGAGCGCTTTTGGTGCGCCGGCGCCACCAGCTATCACCAGAAAGCGCCAGAAGAAATCATTAATTAATGTGTAAAGTCCTTATGTTGACAGAGTGCATAAGATGGCCGCGTACAAGCCAGAGCCAATCCGGAGAGGTTTTACTTTCGCACATGCACCGGAGTCTCCCCTCAATGCAAACATGACAGGAGTGGGAGAGCTGCTCTCTCCACCGTGGGTACATATCGACCTCTGGTGGCTGACTGGGAGACATATTGCTTTAAATGAAGGTATTCCAATTTGGACGAGGCATAATGCGACGTTAATAGTATGTTCATCTTTAATGTATACAATTTATTCTAGTCTCCTAATGCACGTGTATAATAGATATTAAAACTACATTTTAATGTTATGTTTTGGCCAGATTTTTGCAATGACTCCTCAACAGACAGATTAATTAGTTTATTGTAGGATATGCACACTTGTCCTTAGTATAGGTAAATGTTGAATATATATAGTGTTGGATGTTAGTAAAGCTAACATAAACAACTGTGGAGGCCTTAAGCAGCTCCTTTAGCAATAGACTGCTACTCCCACCATGTAAGAAGGAGCTTTATTCCATATGTACTTCATTTATTCCATATGTACTTCATTTATGAGTCATTTCTTATCCACCTTGTGGAAAAGTGAATTTCCCCAGTGTAGGATCATTAAAGTCTGTCTAATCATAATTGTATGCGACAGTAGTAACAACTACTAGTTTATAAATGATGAGTAAAACTAGACGCTATGTCCTATACTATTATTTGTACCTTGAAAATAAGTTACTTCTTTTTGGTCCCTTATAATGATCAGAACAAGCCCAAGTCGATTGTAAATAAGCAGCATCTGACTTGGTACAAACCTAAAGTAAATCATTTTCACTGAAAAGGGTCTATATAAAATCTTTGCACCAAGTAAACCCCCCTCCCCAAGTGCAAAAATACATTTTCAACTTAGTTTTTGATCATTTTATTGATTTCAGACAAAAGCATGTGTATCTCATGTCATATACGCAGCAATGTCTCTCGTAAACTGGAGCAGAAATGGGTTGATATAGAACACATTAAAACTCAAGTTTGAAGACACCAGCAGCCAAAATGGCAGCGTGAAGTACAGTGAGATTTTGTTGTCATTGCCTTTTACAGCAGCTGTAATGTTTCAGCACCACTGCTATTCTAATATAGTCACTTCATTCTGGAGTTTCCACACATTGAAAAACAAATAAACAAACAAAAAAAAAAACTAAACCTTTTGAGGATATTTGCATATTGAAAGCTGCTAGGCAATATTTCTCTAAATTAAGCCAGAGCCCTCTACAGATGAAGACGTCACAAACAAAGTGACATTTGTCTGGCAAGACAGAAAAAAAGTGTTCTTGTAGCTAAATTAATGAAATTTTGTGCTCCTCCATAACTATTTAAGAACTAAACCTTATCAAAATAAATTTCTGACTTTCCATCAGACCTATGTAGGAATCCTGCACCAACTTCTTTGACTTGTGAAGTAACATTTGCAAAAGAAAAGCTAATAAAACCAAAACAATCACTTATAAAATCCAAGCAGACCACTCTCTGCTAAAGTCAAAGCTTAGCACAGCATCCAATATTTACACATCAAACTTTAATAACCAATTTTACATAAAACATCCAAAATTATTTAAAATCAGACAGAATAAAATACATGAGCTTACTTATTTAGCATCTCGTTTAAAACCACACTTGTCTGCTCTGCTTTATATATTTATAGGAACTATGTAAGACAATTGTTTCTACAGTGGAATTAAAAAGAAATCATTATCCAATAACAAACAAATATAAAACATATCATGTCAATCAAATTGGGTGATGATAGGGGTGGAAATTATGACATTTTGATCACACAGCTGTGACTAACAACATTCCAAGTCTTGACAAATGAACAGTCCTGAGCCAATTTCAACAAGTGGTATAGATCATGTAGCCGACTATACTTACTGTATGAATGCAAACTGCTTTGCTCACACTTTTCAGCTCCTTTTGGGACAGATTGTTCTATCACCTAGCCCAACATGTGCATGGACCCGAAAAATCTAAATGAGAAAGCTCTTTGATTGCAACACAGCCTAAATGATGTTGCAGAGACATCCATTTGTCATTGTCAACTTACATATGATACAAACTCTCCTTATTCTAAAGCCATTTGTGGAGATGCCTACAAAGCTTTTAAAGCTGAGCAATTACATGGAGATTGAATATAAAGTTCTCCCAACTGTTTCAAGGATCCAGTTCACATAAACAGCTGAGGCAAGCCAGTGGTGTGGCATTAGATGCATGTGCCTCCCTCTAGTGGCTCCTGCAGCGACACTGCAGGTTCAGCTCTGGGGAGGACCGTCTTCTTTACTGAAGGGCTGTGTTGATCCAGGCTTCACCCAAGACAACCCTGACACATGCGTTCCCTTATGGTGATCCTCAGGTCGTCTCTAAAGCAACAAAGGCGAATTACCAGTTGCATAACAGGAACAGGTCGCCCAAAGTGCTTTGGGGTTTAAGTCTAGGAGGAGAATTACTACAGACTGCACTCTGCTGCTCGCATATAATTCATGTTAATAAGAAGATGCAAAATTTGTATTTGAGTGTTTATGTACTTACTTTGTATGTGAACATTCGCTCTTTTGCCTCTTCATGAACAGCTGGATTCCATGGAGAAAAACTATCAAATGAATGAGAGGAAAGAGTGTAAAAGAAAGCATCAACTGTTTTTCCCTTTCAGCTCACACATAGGATTACAGGGTGTTCTCTTGTAGCGGTGAGGGCTGAGGAATGTTGAAAGTGGGGACAGTCCACCAACCTTATTGCGTAGGGATCATCTATCTTGGGCTGGTCAAAAAGATGACTGTTGCATAGCTTTACACTATCCACCACTTTGCTTTTGAACAAATGCACGTCCTTTTCATATCTGAAAGACAGTTTGCGTTATGACACATGGGTTATGACTAAAGCCAGAGACACATATGCATATGGCTCTGCAATATAAAAAAGAAAAAACAATCTATACAACACAGCACGCTCATCTATAGATACAAAAATTTATCCACCAGGGGGGAAAGTCATAACCCACCCTTCTCTGCCTCTGATTGGCTAGTACTTGTTGGAAATCAGGGTCAGGCAATCAGAGGCACAGCAGGGTGGGTCAAGACTTTGCCCTACTGCAAAAGAAAAAAAGAGATTGGTATCTGTAGCCTGATGTCAAATAGCCATAACTCACTGCCTCGTTTTTTCGAAGTTAAAACCGTAAATTTTAACATGATCAGGATGGATTATCTTGACAAAGGTTATCAGGGAATTTGCCCAAAAATGATGAAAGGATAAAAAAAACCCTTGGTCTGCATAGATGTCTTAGATTTGAGAAAAATCAAGTATGGGTTTTTATGTTTATGTATCAATTGTAAAAAACAAACAACTTTGAAGAGGCATTTAAAAATGCAATCATACTGTACACAAAAAGAGGTGATATTTAATGGCAATATCACACAGCATTAGAGAGTGTCACCGTTTTATGGTTCATCTCTTCCTTTAGAATAAAACCAATTCAGACACTTACAGCACAGCAGCCTCTGGATTGAGTGGTTCCGTGGTATTGATCTTGTAGAAAATTGTACGAGCGTACATCAGGACTTGCCAGATATGGTTGTGATTCCGTCTACAACAGCACAAGAGTTGACAAAATCATTTAACCATTTTCAAGAACATTGGTGAATGAAATCACCAGATCGTGTACAAAACTACGAAGACTCAAGTTTTAAAATATATTTTATTTCCTTCAAGTCTAAAAAGAAAATGTAAATTACATCAGCAAAAAAAGCAGACTGCATACCTCCATTTGGTGAAAGCTCTTCTGACATCAAGCTCTCCAGACACAGGGTCAACAAGAGGATGGAAGACTGGGATGTCAAATACTAATTTCTGAAATGAAGCATAGGGAAGAGTTGGTTGATGGGTTGTTTCAACAATTTGCGCCACTAAATTTAATTTAATTACTGTTCTGTTGTTTCAAGATCAATTGTTAGTCTTAAGAATCCTAATTTTATATTATCCATAATAGTGAACTTATCTTGAAGAAAAAGTGTAGTTTAACTGTTTTAATATGATTATAGACACATTTCCAAAAGAAAGGTATTTCATGATATGCTTTTGTTTTTTTAAACCTTTGCTGACCTGGGAAAAAACTGACTATAGGCAGAAATAGAATGTTAATGGATGCACACAAAAAATACACTCCAACATTTGTTTTTTGTAAAGAGCACAAAATAAAAACCAGGACACTACACTTACAGGACACTCTCCATCTGGATAGTTATCTGGAATATACACCGTGAATTTGAAGACTCCATCCTGGTACAAGCCATGTCTGATGAATATGACGCCAAACCACACTAAAGATGGGAGACATGTGGCATTTTAGAGTCTTGCTTCCATCAACACAGGAAAGAGCCATGATGAACCAAGCAGTGTAAATGCACGGAGTTATGTTTTATACTGCAGAGGCTACACAGCAGAGTTATATTTTCTGCAGGACATAATGATAAAACAGTACAAAACATCCTACATAAAGTAAGTATTTGTTTTAGTTCTACATCTTTCTTTTTGCAAAGCAGATGTTGAGCATTAAAGAAGATGTGTAGTGTATGAAACATGCATGAACTTCAAAAAGGGGTTCCTTACTTAGTGCCGATTTGTAGGATGGTTGGACATAAATTCCAGGGAGTTTCTGCTTAATCACGAGAGTGCTGCAGATCACATGGTGAGAAGTTAGATCAATACAAATGGGAAAAAACTCATTTTAGGTAGCAAATCAAAAAGGGATACTTTGAACCTGATTTAATACAAACTATGCCTGTGTATTTAAAAGCAGGTGTAACATTTAAAAAGTAACAAGTATAAATATAGAAAAATGTAATGCAACAAGTGCCAAGGGAATAAAGACAAACCTTTTAATTCTGATACTAAACCAATACTCACAATTCAGCCAGCAGAGAGTACTCCAAATAAAAGGGGCCATAGGAGGCATGCGTGCCATTGGCTGATTGGACTGGGGTGCCCGTTGATGCAGGCTTGGTAATGGGGGTTGCATTCTTCGGAATGGGTGGAAGCTGCTTTTTGCCAAAGGGCAGCCGGGCAGGGCTGGATCTCTGATCCCCGTGCCCACTCTGTTCCTCGTCAGATCTCTGCTGTTTAGTATGAGAAACATAACAAATCTCAATGTGAAAAAGCAGGTGGACTGAAAGCCTTGAGAGCCAGATGGGAGAAGGCTACTGTTTGAGCCACTATGCAAAGCCAAGAGTAGACCACTCAGGTTACACTGCCTGTCTGGTTTGCAGCTTTATCAAGAAGCAGAACCTAGACAAGAGCAAGTACTTTCAGCTATCAGCTATCATCCCAACTTACTGATGTTGTTCAGAAGAGTCGTCACAGTACAGTGTGACTGTGCACGTCAAGCACACAGCAGCAGGAATGATGACTAATTCAAGTATGCTAGAAATGCTCGCAGTGAGTAGTGTGGAAATGCAACACACATCTAGCCTGAACATTCATTGAAGTCAGATTTGACTGAAGAATGATGTTTTTGGAACATTCCTCTGACTAAGCAGGACAAAATGAACTCACACCCATTCTCAAGGTACACTGTTTGCTTCCTCTCTACCTCACCAAGGTTGCACCAGCATGCTACAACTTACCTCACCTTCCGGGCCATATGTACTAAAACACTGACACATTTACAACTTTTGTAAACAAAGACTTTGTTCATTCTAGTCAACAACATTTACACTGTGCAATGAGTTACAGAGTTTAAGTTGATTTAAAGAAAGTAGCCAGTTTAAGAAGTGGATTTAGTAGGAGACCACACCCTGGAGTATTAGCAATTCCAGTTTACCAAGATTCCTTGGAAAATGAATACAGGTGGGAATACATGCAGGATTTAAGCCCTCTAACAAATAAAGGCTGGACAGAAGAGAACAAAACAGAGCAGACAAATTAGTAAGCTTTCTCAAATATCCCATTATTGTTGTCTAAAACTTGACAAAGCTGTGGCTAAGCATTGACACGTCACCTTCACGTTTACACAGTGTTGTGACACCAACACTGTATTCTGATTCACTGGGAGATAAAGTCACAACTCCAAGAGACGAGTCGGTTTATTCTCCCATCTTTTATCAGCACTCCTTTACATACGATGCCATAACATTTTGATCCTTTGAAGGTCTGACAATAAAGCCAACTTAATATCAACATATGGACATAAAATAACTTGTGTCACATAAGGTATGACGCAGAACTTTCATGTTTTTAAAGTATGTGTGTATGTGTGTGTGCTGTGTTATATATATATATATATATATATATATATATATATATCTATATATATATATTCCGCCTGATGTGTAGGTTTATCACATGCACCATTACTGGGTTGTAAAGAGGAGAGTCTAATGTTCAACTCTGTAAGAGACACACTGTGACTACTGTGTCGTGCAGAATTCAGAGGAGGACTTCCACATATTCACAAACTATCATCCAATGCAAGTGTTCAGTCATTGTACGATCTATATAAAGTTTGATGTTGTATGTGGTGTTTTAGTTCTGCTGAGCACATTTCACTTTGTGTTTGACTTTACCTTACGACTTGTATTGGCAGACATGCTCCAAAAGGGGTTTAGGTTCATTACTCATTCAGAGGTTCAGATTTGTGTCCCTCTTTCTTTCTTTCTTTATTTATTTTTTTCCTTTTTTATGTAGGTCCCACGACAAATGTTGTTGGGTCCATCCGCCGCTGTCGTTAAAAGAGAAAAAACACACATGATGAACAAATGTTTGCACACACAAACAGCGTCTAGCTAACTCTGATAGCTTTATATGGTTGCAACTTGACAATAATTAAAGTGTGGAGTGAAAAAAGGTGAGTGGAGTGAGCTAAAATGAGGGATTGTTTGGCTTAGCTTCGCGCTAAGCTGACTGCTAACAGTTGTATTATTGTTGACGTACAATAATGAGGCTGTTGTGTTACTAACGCAGGCTGCTGCAGGACGGCAACAGCACCTCAGAGACCAGGTTTCAACTTTGATGCAATCCGCTATTAATAAAGTGGCATTTCTGAGAGGAGATCAGGTTAGAGCCACTACCTGAGGGTTACAGTGCTAACGCTGCGTTAGCAAACGTTTAGCACAGTAAAAACTGTGATTACCTGACAGCTACAACTCTGACTAAACACTCCTAGACTGGGTTATGTTAATGTCCACACACTGACGCGGTCTCACCCGCTTCCCTTGGCACACTTTAAGTCAAGTAGGATTATCGATAGCATTAGCATTTAAAGGCTACCTTTGGCGTTGCTCCAGAAGTATTTCTTTAGTTTCAGCTGTCCGTGTCGGAGAGCTCGGTGCCGTGACTCACCGTGTTTGCTGAGAGCTGTACACGTCCCTGTTAACACAGCTCTTATAACGTGGGTCGTCTGTTATTTTATTTTTTTATTTTGCAGAGACGGCTCAGCTGCTCGCCATCGCTTTGGGTGTCATCCCAGCTAACTGGCTAACGTTAGCCAGCTAAATAATTTGACAGACACCGAAACCGGAGTTCAATCTAACTTAATGAGGGGGAGGCGTTTTTTGTGAATGAGCACGGGTTCCCATTGGTCCACAGGATTAAAGGTCCTCGTAGTTCATTTGCTGGCTCTTCGCCGTCACGTGGAAAGGAAAGCGTACCGGACTGAGTGGGAAAAAAACAAAAAACAGCTGATCATGGCATCATCGCTTGTTGTCAGTCACACGGTAAATACAGCTGCTCGCTCTGTTTCTGTTTAGGAAAGAAAAGTTGTGAACAGGAACATGGCTGAAAGATAATTATACAAGAAATACAGCATACGTTTTGACTTATAACCGGTGAAGTTAATCTCATTAACGATGGTCGGGTTTAATTTAGTTGTTGCTTAAACTATGACAGTATGGAAAGTAGAGGAGGACTTTCTTTCTTTCTTTCTTTCTTTCTTTCTTTCTTTCTTTCTTTCTTTTTTTCTTTATTCACACATACAACATATCGACATCCAGTAATTGTCATTATTGACTGAGATTGGCTAGACTGTAATTTCCCAACTTGGGATAAATAAAGTATATCTATCTATCTATCTATCTATCTATCTATCTATCTATCTATCTATCTATCTATCTATCTATCTATCTATCTAAATTGAATGCACTTGTTGTGCTGTTCCTACCATAACATGTAAAGATATCTGCTGTGAAAATGGTCACATTGCCATGTTTAATTAACTCCCATGCAAAAAGTTATATATAAAAAAAATCTCTACCCAGCTGTTTCGTCATGATGGTTAATGTTAATATTTCACCTTTTTTTTATAATTTGTATAGGCTTCGTTGAATGTTGAATATTGTTAGTAGGGCCACAGATTAAAATGTATAACGTTAAACCTGTCACACGTATTATGAAATGTTAACGTTCTTGTATGGAACTTTATAGAGAGAAACTTTATGAATTTAAAAATTATATTGAACAAATCAATTAATTTTATTCGACATAAATATTAATATCATTGTACAGTAATATGAATAATGTAGCATTTTTCTTTCCGATCGTGTGCTCTCCAAAGGTTGAAAAGAGCTTTCTTACATGGAGGACTGCAAAGTCAGTCTACTCTGTTCAATGTGTTTTTCTGTGACTTTGAACATTGTCCGTTCAGTTTTCACAGACGTTAACAAAGAGTCTCAAGAAAGTGCTCCAGAGCACATTGATAAACATACTTTATTATGGCCTTAATTCTAATGTTTCAGTGTACTGCACAGCAAAAGTCCCCTGAGGGTAAAACTCATCCAAGCCATCTGTGTCACACGTTTCTTTAGTTTTGAGCACGCTTCATTGGCAGTTCATTCTGCTGATTGATTGATTTCCTAACAATTACCCCTAATTATTTTTCTGGGAGAGAAAAAAAAAACTAATTTAATGCATGGGTGGTTGCATTAATTGGGAGAAATTACATTGTCCAAGTTTCAGAGTAAATACAAATTATTGACTCCATTATTATTATCTGATTGTATATTGTCCCAAGTACACTTCACTGACAAAGGTAATTAGTGTCCTGCTTCTTTATTGGGGCAGCCAACAATGCAAGGTCACCATCACTCTTTTGACACATACAAATCAAAGAGCACCTCAAAACAAATAAGTTTATGCCTGCTTTGCCTTCATCGACATTGAGATAAACTGTCTGACACAAACAAGGGTGCAAATATCCACACCGCTGCTTTCGTAATGAGTTTTTTGTCTTGCCATTGATTCTTTATCTAATCAACTATTGTGACCTTGTTTGGTCAAACAAATATACTAATGAATGTAATTAAAGTGTGGAGATTGGATTAACTAATTGAATATGTGACCCGTTGGAGGTGGATTTCCTTTTTATACTGGAAAATGTATTACAATTGAAGTTAAACTTTACATTTTAATGTGTGTTTTTTTACCCTTTTGGAGCATTCACTTTTATTTAAATTAAAATATTACTAAAAATGGAAAAATCTCACTCTAAGACACATATTGCAGTGACCTACACTACAGGAAAACTAGTGCATGCATTTGAATTGGAAGCATCATATCCACATTAGATGCTTTTTATATTTCTCATGTATATCAATGATGTAATTAGATATTTTATTGCCCGATTGTTCCCGTCTGAAAGATTTATATTGTGGTTTCAGGCAGCATTTTCCAGCTACACACTTTAGCTGGCATCCAAATTCAAATCTAAGATGAAATATGTTCCCTTCTGTCAGTCCATTTCTTCAGAGAATTTTAGGTCCACTGATTCAGATCCACAATTTGGTTTAAATGACAGTAAAGAATTACAATTGGCAGTCCCTAGTGAAACCTGTCTTGACAGCGCAGACATAAAAAAGTGAAAAAAGATGACTCCATGTCCAGATAATATGTAATAATAATGTTAGTTTGAATAAAGAAAGCCAAATCTAGATTCAAATGTAATATTCATTGTAGAAATATGAACAACTGGGGAGTAAAGGTAAAGAAGAAAAAAAAAACACAGCCAGATCCTTCATATAGCAATAGTATTTCCTTATCCCTGAGGCTATGGCCTGGCTAAAACCTCAATGCAGCAATTATTTGCTGTAATGACTGCAGTTCAAATAAGCCTGGAGATTTTATTAAACCAAATGAGAGAATCATCTGTGTATTATCACCTTGTGATTGACAGTGACAAGTGTTGGGCAGACTCGGATGTGAGCATGATGAAGAAGCTCTCGGCAAAGCTCTCGATAATGTTACCCCTGATAAAGTTGCCTGGAAAACCTCAGCCAACAAATGGAGAGGGAAAGCTCCACGCATATTAATTCCAATTGTCAGATCCCTCCAGTGGGGGAGGGGAGGGGAGGTTGGGGTAATCTGGCAGGCAGCCCCGGCTGCCCCTCCATTCACTGAGTGGCATTTTACACAACTAATGAAAAAGAAATCCAGTGTGCTGATCATATGCATAGATTTCATTCTATAATAACAATGAAATGGAAATATTCATAATAAAAGTAAAGGTCACTCGCTCCTGCAGCTAAGCTTCCTAAGCTGCGATCTTTGAAAGAGCAGTTGTCAGGTTACAGCGATAAAATAGGAAAAAAGGAGAGGCGTCAAGTTTTAACCCTGCAGAGGCCAAGAGGTGAGACACTGCAACCAAGCCTCCGCCACACACTATAGCTCCTTGGTCATTTGTTTACCTTCTCCAACACCAAATAGTACAGGTGTCAGTTCAAACATGGATCCAACAGCACCCAATGGAGAGGTTAAAGGTCAGTCACATTGTTGGGATTTACATACTCTCTCTCTCTGACGTACAGTTTCAAAGCTAGTGTCTACATTCTTCAGGGATTTGTCTAGTTTGGTTAATAAAATACATGAAAATATAAACAGTCGCCTCTCCTCTCTTCAGCACTCCCATCCTGCCTATCTCTGTATGTAGGTCACCTGGGCTTCTTCAGGCATATGAACAGCAGAGTACAGGGGTGCAGAGAGGCATGTCTCACCTCTGAAGGACATTCACAGCATTATTATTGCCTGCTGCGACTTCCATGCTGAGCCCTGTCTTCATATGCATCATACACTGGCATTTATTAGTGCCATGCACTAAGTACAGGCCATGTTATTGAATTTGAATATCAGCTCGTAGCCACATTCGCAGGCCCTGGAAATATAATAAGATGAAGCAATCTCATTTAATAACACCCAAACTAATAAAAGGAGAGCAGATTGGAAATTAAATTTATGAATATTGCTTGGCAAGCAGGAATGATCCAAAAAAAGCCCAGCCTGGTCTGTCATATGCAGATATTTTTTTTTGCTGTATGCCCAGGTGTTGGAAGAAATTTCCGACTGTCTCCCCACGAGTATCATGTTGAGGAAACAGCAGGTATGTCTCGGTCCTTTTGTGTTTGTCATCACTCAAAAGTAGAATGGCATGCCATGTGGGCTACTTTAATCTAAATGGACAGAAGAATTGTGATCAAATAAAACAGCAATGGTGTAATTATCATACTTCAAATGACAACACAGTATAAGAATAATAAGCCAAATGCAGTATGGGGCTGTGATAATTAACAGTGCAGCATTTTGATGCCCTAATTGTACTGTATGTGTGACCTCAGCCTCCGTTTTGGTAATTATCATTACTCCCCTTGTTAAACTAATGGTGTACATTGTGTGGATACAGTAAGAAAGCTCCAATAACACAAAGATTTTAAGTCAAAATATAAAAAATATACCTGGCCAGCTATTTGAAAAGCTCCTTTTTCCTTTTTTTCCCCCCAAAACCTTGAAACACTGGGTTTCTGAAGTGGCATTCATCCAACAGCGGTCATATCAGTCTGTGCCAGAGCAGCTCAAATTATGGAATGCCACTTCTTTACTTTACTGACTCCATAATTTTCCCTCTTGTATCGTTGATGGACAACATTCTGCTGGTCAGTGTTTAACTGTTGTGTGTGTGTATGTGTGTACCCAGCAGCCTTTTTGCCAAGACATCCGACGGGCCCGGTCCATCTGTGTGTAAATGTTGACTCCCGGTGGAGCTGTGACTGTCACTCATTGCCCAGCCAGTGTAGTGCCAGGCATTGATCGCTACATATATCTTGCTCTGTACTTCGCAAACCTTCATCAACAGATGCAGCTGCAGAATTGATTAGCAGCAAGTCAATGACCAAATCTCTTTGGAAACATTTTTATTTATGTGTGTGTTTATGTGGATAGCTTAGAGGGCCATTAGCGGGATTACCTTTGAGGCTTGGCTGAACAACAGATGTTCAAGGACGACTCAATCAATTTGACTTACAAGAGGCTGCAGTTGCCGGAAACAAGTGATAAGTCAGGGATGGGAGGGGGAAGAGGGGTTAAATAAAAACAGTTCACTGTGGTAATACACAGGTACAGCAGAAATACAGCAGAATCAGACTTACAGTAGGTCCATTATTTAGAGTGAGATCACTGACAGGTTCTCTGAGACTAGAACACAAAATAATAATTAAAATCTTCTTGACATTTACAAAATGATCAAAACATTTGGTGATGCTGCAGCTTTAAATCCATTTAAGCTATTACTTAAATTCCCCTGCATTTGTTATATACAAATACAGGTAATTGTTTCTTATTAAAGTAAAAAGTAAAAAGTATGTATCATATTTATGTGCTTGGGTCTATGCTAACCCCCCCACCACCCAATCGTTTTGCTGAGTTATACACAAACAGTTATAATATAATATAATTAATATAATAAATGCGTATAGCACAAAACATGTTTATTAAATGGATTTCTGCCCAAGCAAAATTGCAAAACATTTTCAATATAAGAAGCGCCAGCCTCCAGAAAGGCCTGTTTTAATTTGTGCAAAGTAGTGCATTCAATTATACAAGCATCTATATTGAATTCAAATTAATGTTTGATATGGATATTTTTATTATATTTAAATAATCTCAATTCAGCACAAAATGTATTATTTCTCAGAGAAGATCATGTTCTTTCATTCTTTTCAATTTTCCCCTTTCCTCTCATGAATCAAATAGTGAATAAATGTGTTGCAGAGACTCACGATCTGCCTTTCAAGTCCATGCTTATGCTTCCTTATCAGCAAACTTATTAAAATTAAGTCAGAACACAAAATGGTATTTAAAAAGTTTAAGTGAAACAATTTGCATTGGGAGTGTGTGAAAATGCTAATGCATTCATTCACTAAGCCTCACAATCACTGTCATCCATTTCGAGCTCTGATTGTTTTCCACATGGATGCCTTCATTCATTATTGCAAAATTATAAACATAAAGAAGATCTCTGTATTAATATTTCTGCTTTTTTGTTAAAGCTCAATCAACCATAATGTTCTAATTTTTTCTCTGTGAACCTCATTTTATATTATCTCACTACTCAAGGAATGGATGTCCCAAAAGGGATTTATTTCATTTATCAGGATTATTGAATTAAATTAAACTAGACACTTACCGCAAGCTGAACAGAGGTACCTTATCCACTTAAAAGGTAGGCCTGCTCTTCACTGCTATTTAGGCAAACACATTAGGCAGCAAATGCCTTTTGTTGGCTGAGCCTAGGTTACTGCATAATTCATTTGTTCATTAAGGAAAAGCGCTGAAAGTGCTTGAGGTAAGTGGAAAAGGTCATGTATTGAATGGATCTTTAATTAAGCTACTTTACAACCACAGTTACACGACCGATGACATATGCATCATGTTTGTTTACATGCAGAATTAGTGTGTGGAAAGACAGTGTCAGGGAGAAATGATGGAAAAGAGCAAAGCAAGGTTGATTTGACCCAGTTATTTGAAGTTCAGATATAAAAATCCACAAAACAAAATAATTATGAAAGGTGGTCCTGTGTGTGTGTATAATGTAAGTTTGAGTTTAGGATAATTTTACATGTTGTCATTTAAAGTTTTTTTTATTATAAAAAACTCTTTCAGAAGCAGAAATTGCATATGTCTATCATAAAATATTTACTTCAGAAGCGCAAACCTCTGATAAACACAGGTCTGGAAAGACTTTCTGTTATTCTGGAGTCCAGCAGCAGATGGCAGGCTGTTTCCACTGATGAACTGTTTCCAGACGCAAGCACATGCTGAACTTCTGTACCCTGCCACTGTGATGTCGGCTTCCCAGACCTCGTTGCTCTTGCCTGTGAAATGCATTCCCATTAAAAAGGCATTTTTAAAGCCAACACCAGTGCTATAACAATCATCTCCCTGAAGCCAAGCCTCCACACCCAGGAGCTCGGCACTGCCACACAGGCAGACATGTGGCGGCTGCCACAAACAAAGGCCCCGCACTCTCCTCCCCATTCCTCTTCCCTAAGTCTCCACATGGTTACAGGACGGCCTGCCAGGGGCAATTACACCCACAGCCCAGTGTGTGAGGTCTCACAGAGACCCCAATCACCACTAACAAGATCAAGGCTAACTCTCTATCACATGCATAGTCTACAAACACACATACACCTGCATATGTGCATGCAAACAGTCTGTCCCCTCTCCCTTGTGCTCTCTCTCTCTCTCTCTCTCTCTCTCTCTCTCTCTCTTTGGCACGCTCTGAAATCATAACACATTTTGAGTGGCTGTGGAAAGTATATAGCTTTTTTAAGAGCAGCAAAAATAACAGGGTGACAATCATGCTGTCAGACGTGGCTGTCTCATTTTACTGTATGTCACCAAGTTCAGGACTTTGTCTTGGTGACACTGTTGCAGAAATACATCAACATGTTCCATTATTATACATAAAACGTATATATTTAGATAACAGTTCAATGCGGGGCTTAGTTTTAGCCACACTTGCTTATGAAGTGCTATTTAACATTAAACATTATCGAGGATCTGATCTTGTGCAGTCAGTCATTCAGGAGTTGCTGTCGCTTCAAACATGGCAGGCCATCTGTCCAAAATGTGTGTTCTTTATAAGGACACACATTTTGTTCTATCTGAATCATTCATTGTTGATAACAAGAGCATAAATTTTACCCGTCTTATCAGGCCCGGCCGATACGTTCACCCTGGATGGGTGACTGGTGAGAGAAACCGTACCCTTGTACCCTGATACAGCCATCAATACCCACAAGGCCATGTGTCATATGGCATGCATCCTGAGCGGAGGGTCACATGCCTCCTATGATACCTCAGTGAGAGCCCATGCTTCATGTCCTCACACCAAGCACTGATGTGGCAGCTTGCTAAATAATTTGTGCTTCTTTACTGGGGTCATTGGATAGAGAATCTGGTTGTTGAATTATTAATCAAGACACAATCTAAGCAGCCGACTTGTGTTTCCTCCTCGTTTGCCTCCAGATTGTCTGCTGCTGTCCCCCGCATTCATGCGAACTTGCCATCTAATTCATCAGGATTGGAACCTCCATCACAATATTGCTGTAGGCAGACTGATGTTAGGAAGAGCGTGTCCTGAGCATGACCCACAGGATCTAGAAAAAGAAACCCACACACAGCCACAGAATCTATTTTCATTTTGTGGATAAAAATAAAACAAAAGCCTATTACCACCATGGCTTTGTTTAGCTACATAATTGCTTTTCATTATTCAGTGCACAGTTGATACCCACAATGTAGGTTGAAAGAGGCGCAGTTGTTCAAGTGCGGCTGGAAATGAGATCTTTTATTGATACTGCTGTGTCTCAGATCTGATTCTTACAAATACTGAGTGATAAAACTGGAGCCTGATTGTCTGTCTGTCTCTGTGAATACTAATGCCACTCTTCGTTACATAGGCTTATGGTAGCCTAGAGGTTAGAGAAGCAGACTTGTTACAGAAAGATCCCATTTAGCGCACCAAACTGGCTGCAAAATCTGGGACAGTCAAAATGAAGAAGTTATGCAAATCATAACTCTCTCCTTTAAGAAACTGTTTAACATTTTAGGAATGGAGAAGTTACTGCTCCCAGCTAATTGTCCATTTTAAACTGTTTTACAATTTTATATTGAATTTGGGCAGGCAAAAGTAATTGTAATGATTTTAACTGCATATAATAACATAGTTTGAGCAACATTAACACTTTGCATAAATAACCACAGCAGGAACTGGGATCGCGGTGGAGGGAAGTAACCTTAATATTGAAAGAAAACATTAAATGAAAAGGCGTCTGTTAGTCTATATTCTATTTAGTCTATATATAAAATCAAGCCTTCATTATTCTGGGAAATATCATGCCAGGTGGCAGAGAGAATTACATAGTGAAAGCGAGGCTTTGCTCTGTAACCATTACCCTGTGCAATTCACGTTTACTTGATAATAAGTTGAAGCACAATAATTGTCTATTTACATTTTAACTATTGCTTAGCTACCACGAAAGGTCCGTTAAGTAAGGCATGGATGTTCGCAGTAATGCAGAATAATTCTTTACATTTTCTAGATATGATTGTCTAAAAAATATCACAACCTTTATTTGAAATGCTACACAGTACTGTGTGGTGAGTGCTCAAGAGTTGACTGGCCACAGTGGGAATCACGCTTCTAAATCTGGAAGTTTTAGTGGCATGCTGGTGGTACCGTCATTGGGAAATCAGACACCAATAGCCAGGCCAATGTCAATGAGGCTTAGCTACATTATTTTGGCCCCCGGAACCAAGACTCTGATTCTTGTGTGTGCATTCTTAAAATACTTTCCCATCACTGTAAATCCCACTCACACTTAGCTGTCCCTGTCCTCATCAGCTTTCCACATGTATGTAAATCCTCCCATCTCTCATATTTTCTCCATCTTTGGTTGTTTCTAGGAGGAATAGTGTATGACCAGGACCACTACCTCAGGATAATACCCCAACATGGTTGTCAGGGTCTGTGGTCTGTGTCCCTTCAGAGTAGGCATGAGGGATAGGGCTATAAGTCTGAGGCACACAGTAAAAAGGACAGTAAGAGATAGAGCTCTTTAAAAAAAATACACCAAGACAGAAAGAATGACACTTAGCCCTTAATCATCTCTGTGTCTGCAGGGATCCCCTGTACTTTTGTGTCTATTGCAGATAATGGTCTTTCCTTACTTGACAGCATGTCTTTGCCGAGCCAGAGCTCTGTAACCAATGCTTAAGTGTATCAGGGTGACAAAGCGTTGCTAGATTCGGTGGTGTCACGGCTCATCATGTAGTGACATTGCTGACAGCTGTGGTGTTAAGACAGGGAGGCTGTTGAATGGAGTCAGAATAGATTCTAGTGCAGTAGACCCAACTTCCATAACAATGCCTTCCCTAAGGATCATGCTGCAATATGCAATCCAACAACACCAGCTGTAACCACTGGAAGACAGGGAGGGGAAGTAATGGAAATCTTGGAGTGCAAACCAAAATGCTGCTTCAGTTATTGGAACGCATGGACGCTTGTGTTTCAGGAGAAAAACCAGAGGCAAAAGGAGAACAAGAATGACAGTGTTTTTTGTGGGATAGATCTCTCATGTGCTATACTGGCTGGCAAGCCGTCCAAGTGTACTGGCTCCTTCCTCAGAAAAAGTGGGAGGGAAAAGTCCCAGCCATCAGATATAACCGCACCATCTTGAATCTGTCCAATCCCATCAGTCCTCCTTCATGAGCCTGTCGGAGGAGACACGTCCTTGCCAGGTCCTCCACTGGTTTTAAGGGACTTCCTGTTTGTTGAAAACAGTACAGACAAATTGTATAATGACAAATGGTGGCCCAAACATCGTGGGAGCATGCCGTCTCGGGACCTCAAACTCAGTTGCAACTAATTTTGCCTCAACCCCAAAACAAGCAGAACAACATGACAATGACCAGGCTTTGTCTGTTTCCACGCAAAAATGGTCTCTGAGGTTTGGCTGGATGTGAAGAGAACTATACTTGTAGTTATCCACTTTCTGCTGGGCTGTGAACAGTTTTTAGAATAATTGCATTCAACATGACCATGAAATGTACATTTTATCTACCTTTTTGTATTTAGGTCATTGGTACAAACTGAAGCTTAGGCCAGAGCACTCTGTTTGGCGCCATGGTGTGTTCGAGAGACCTCACTACTAACTGGATTCCAGTGTTTATACTGCTGATCAAGACCCTGGATTAGATTACTGTCATCCTCTATTAGAGGTTAAGACGGGAAGAAATACTAATGTTAAAGAGTGGTGTTCTCAGTCATCTTTCCATCCAGCTGTATCGAATGATACAGTCTTGCCTGTGCACTCTGTCTCTTGATATCTGGAAAGTTATCCTGATTTAGAGGCTGTGGCTTTTCCATCATTTTTCGCCTACTTATATTATAAAAGATCATTGGCAACATGAAGATTCTCAGTCCAAACACTTAACATGTAGCATAATATCAAGTTTTTATGTTGCCAAGTGGTCACTTGTTTGGATATTATCCAAAAATTATATTATTTTCTCAGAAAACCATTATGTCAAAAGAAATAAACTACTGTAATGTTGCTTGGAAACCCTGAAAGAAATAGTTCAACATTTTGGGGAAAATATTTTTTGTTTTCTTGCAGACAATTGAGAAGATTGTCATCACTTTCCAGTATGTGTGCTAGTTAAGGAGCTAGAGCCAGGTGGCAATTAGCCTTGCATAGCAGAACGTCTGGAAGCAGAGGGAAGTGACTAGTAACACTGCGTTACAGTAATATATTATTTTTAAGCCTTAATGAAGTAATATAATGTTTTATGTCATAGGACTTCTGTGATATTAAGACATTTACTATGTCAAGAGATGCGTTACCACTTGGCTGAGTTTAGTGAGCTAAGGAGCACTTACAGGACATGCATATCGAGCTGGAATATTTCCGGTGGTTCCACTAGACTCCAGGAAGGGAGAGGCATGAACAGTGAGAAGCAGCATCAGTGTTTACATCTACATCTACAATGGTGATTGATAGATAGGTGAAGATAGCTGTTGATGGTCAGTTAATATCTCCAAACTTTTAATGTTTATTATTATTTATTATCTGTAACCACTTATCCTTATCAGGGTCACAGTAGGGCTGGAGTCTAAAAGGTAATAGGTCATGTGATTTCTTTTAAAATGAGTATTATGTAATATTATATTACATTAGTAACACAATATGCGTAATTCTTAAAATGTCAAACTATTCCTTGCACTGAACATCAAGACTATCACTTCAGAATGATGAAGCTAAATG
This sequence comes from Larimichthys crocea, assembly GCF_000972845.2. Taxonomy (NCBI): domain Eukaryota; kingdom Metazoa; phylum Chordata; class Actinopteri; family Sciaenidae; genus Larimichthys; species Larimichthys crocea. The sequence continues at coordinate 22,124,904 of NC_040018.1, read as the reverse complement.
CATGAAATTCAAATGCTCCACCACACCAGGACCTCAATACTACAAATAGTCTGTCTTCAGAAGTCTCATGTATGTTTAAACAGGCCTCTGTAATAACGGTGCTGACCGTGTGCTAATATGTGGCTGCTCAACTTTGTCGCTTAACTGTAATGAATGTTGCGGTAATCTATTTCATCCCCGACCATTAGCAGACTGTGAACACTCTCTAATACTAGTCCGGGCCTCATTTTCCAGGCCTCTGATCGCACCGAGCAGTGGGCACCTAATTCGCTCAATGAAATGGAGCTTGTGATTACTGAGGCAGAGATTTGATATATCACGGAAAATTAGGTCGATTTTAATAAATTACCCATCCCACTGAATAGTCCACATATGCTCACGGTGGAGGAAGGGCTGTTTTGCCAGCGGGAGCACTAGTTGTTTTAGTGCATGTATTAGAGGATGGGGACAGAGGAGGCAGTGGAGGAAGTTGTCTTGGGGGTACCCCCACCCAAATAAGACAAAATTGAAGCACTTCCCAAGCGCTTAGTTACTTTGGAGTCCTTGTAAACAGGATCAGTTAAGGCTTTGGCTTTATCTTCAGTCATCTTAATGGATTGTACAGACTTCCACATCTAAATAATCTATATTCATAGCTTCCTGGACCTCCCAAAAAGCCAGTGGCCCCTCAGTTGGCACACAGCAACTTGTCACACAATGCATGAGTAAATAAAATATGAGTTAGTACATTTTCACCATGTAACACAGGGTGTATTTTACTTTTACGGCAGCATGTTTTGCTCATGATGGAGGGCAAGCGCGAGAGAAGTCGAAATGCCTCCATAAATCATCCCTTGCGTTCTACCTCAAAAATAGTGCTCACATGATAAATGTGAGTTTACTGGAAGCATTTTAACTCTGAACAATGAGTCTGTGTGTGTGTGTGTCTGTGTGTGACAAATCTGGAAGCATTTTATGGTCAGCCACAGAGGCCTCTGTGATTGGACAAGCTATGTCACTCCTGGTCTTAAAAGGCTTTGCACAACAGCGAGGGCATCCGCGAGTCATCCTGCCATTTGTGGGATGAGAAATTCCACAGGATTCACCACACAGTTCGTTTCTATCCAAACTGCTTATTCTATCTGCAAGCTCTTGCAGACACATGACTCAGCTCAGTAATTTGTGATTGTTGTCCATAATCGATACTTATGGTTTTCTGGAGATTCACACTGACTAATCTGGAAATGGTTTTGTCACAGTTACAGGATGATGGGGCTGAATCACTTCACAAACGCTCTGATGTGTGTGTATCATTGTGAGTCAGGAACTCAGGGGACCACAGCTTATGAACTGTGAAGTTCACCATTTAACTGTTTGAATGACCTGGACAGGATGCAGTATACTCCCGTTGTATACTGTTGGTTGAACATTTGCAAACCTTACCTCAGCAATAACTAGATTTACAGTCCCATTATCTGTTATCTCCAGGACAGATTTTTTCACCTGTACTGGCCACAGCGTCACATAGACAGTGATTTCCGCTTGGGGGCAGTGCAATAAGCTGTAAAGACAAAATTATCAAAATATACATAATGACCCTACTGAGTTGATACATGTTTGCAAAGTGTTACCAAACTGTTGTTTATTCACCCATCCAGAAGACAAAAGGGCAATTCCTAGCCACATGCTGCACCTCCTACCACCATCCAAGCAATAATCCCTTTTCAAGGACTGTTAACAGTTATACATGTGTAATAAGCTTTGCAATGTCCTCAAAAATGTAAACTAAACTTTCTAAACTCTCAAAACAGTAATACCAAGTGACTACAACATGACTAGAGGATACAGTTGTGTGTATACAAGTAAATATAACTGTTTTGATCTACGCCAATTCCTTATGGAGATACCTGGCTCTGTAGCTGCTAAACACTCTAATATGTTCTTCAGCAAGTTGTTAACTTTATTTGGAGCTAATGGGTTCATCTGAGATTCTTTGCTGAAACCAGCTGCTGGTATCTCTTATCAGGAGACAAGGATGATGAGAGTAGTGAGATTGAACCAAAACATTAAAGTTTGGGCCTTAAAAACTTGAGAATGGCCATTGCTACAAGCAGCACATTTCCCGTTGTACGTGCCATTTGATTATTTTTAATATAAAATTCTTGATTAGAGCAGCTTTAAGTATTAGCCTAATGGTTATTGCAATGATGTCACTGGGGCACTTTAGCTCAAATATTTACAATCTCAGCAAGTGCTGATAGTGCTTGATTCAAGTGTGGACAATTATTAATCACCATAAAATGCTGTGCACATGTAATCATACAAATATTATGGGGTGGTATTTAGGTGATGTCTTACAAAATTATAGTACTGTAGTCAGTATAAGGAGAAAGTGAATGAAAGGGGTTTTTTTTATTTAAAGTCTCTTTTTTTTTACAGATACATTTTCAAATGAAAAATCACGTTAGTAATATGTTTACATATTCTCTACTGCTAGTGGATGTTTGAGGGTTTGTTATAAGCTCTGTGAAAGGCACACAGGGCTCCCAGAATTCTTCATATCACCACATTGCTCCTTCTGTATTTCAGAAACCTATTCCAAACAACCCCCCTCCTTCCCCATTCAAGATAAATATGAAACCAAAAGGAGAAATTCATGCTTGAAGCGAAGGAACTAATCTCCCTCCTGCCTGTTTCACTCCTCTGTGTTTAATTGATAGAAATTGCATGCATCAAAGAAAACGCACACTGAGATTTAATGGGCATAAAATGGACATTAGCATTTTAAAGAGGTGGATTAACACATTAATCCGGGCAATTTTCATCCAGCACTTCCAATGAGATCGTCACAGCGCGCAAGCTCCTAATGGGGCTTAACTAGCTTTCTGCTTTAGTGCTGCTCTCAGGGATAACACCAAAACTTTTAGTTTTTGGAGAGGGGAAACGAATGGGCTTAATTTGTGCAATTGCTCTTTCAGAAGTGAGCTTTTCCTTCCAAGAGAACAGACGTCCACATGACACATTACACAAGTTGCAACAGTGCCATAAGAGACACTGCGGAGACGTGGCTTTCAGATGGTGAAATTGCCCGTGCTTGAAAACCAGTAATCAAAGGGGCTGTTGTTGAATGATTATGGAGTTGACTTTTCATCCATGCTGAACATATGTGGTTTTGCTGGAAGAGGCACATTGCGTTGTTGAGCACAATCACCGTACATACAAAAGAAGTGAGTACATGGTTTTACCATGATGTGGGCGCGTCTTGCATTATGATCAAAGCACCTCCAGTGTGTTCACCATCCAGCCAGATGAAACTCATTTGGGCTGATTTTCTGGGTATCACAACTACAGATGCACATTGGTTTGAGATTCCCACACACAGCCCCAAAGGTAAAAGATGCACTATACTGCTGTTATTGTTTTTACACATAACTTGCCTCAGCCAGGAGAAAGGAAACCAGGACTGCCAGTTGGTCCCAGCGGATCGTTAGCTGTGTTTCATGTGTGTGGAACAAACTGATGATGAGCACACACGTCCTGTATGTATATATTCACACACATGCACGTAAAGCATGTTCATACACGTTGCACCACTGCGAGCCATCATCAGTGACACAAACCCTCAGTGGCAGTGTTTAGACTACACTGAGCTCTCTTGATGCAATGTGTCCCCTACAATGGCACGCACTTTCATTTCCATCCCCGTACGGCTGCTCCTCCCTTTTGTTCGAGTCATTTGCACCGCAGTTTATGCACACACAACATGTAAGCCCGCTGTACCTCCATGCAAAGAGAATGTAATGTAGGTCATCAAACAGAGCCGACTGGGGAGAGTGCTGTTGTTTGTGAGCGGCGAGGCAGCCTCCAGAGTAAAGGACTGATGTGAAAGGAGCGGTGTAAAAAAACAACAGAGACAAAAAAAAAACGCAACGGAACAAACAAAAGCTTCTTTGACAAACTGTTAAAACGTAGAGTGCGTCTGTTTTGGGTGTTGTCACTGGTGGGTAGAGGTACAGAAATACAGAAACACTGTTTTCCCTCACTCCCTTTCCTTCTGTCTCATGCACTCTGGTGAATAGTTTATGCTACGTACCTTCTATTCACCTCTGCTGTACTTTCCATCCCATTATCGCTCCAACATGAGATTGCACTCAAGACAATGTTGGAATTTTTGATAACATGGATTGTGAAACTGAAACACTGTTTTGAATTAATAAACAACACAGTCTGGAGCTTTTAGAGCAAAAATCCTGCTGCTGGCTGTATTATTAGTAATAATACTTTTCATCCTCGGCCTGTTGTCCAGTACCATCTGAATAATATCAGAGAAAGCTTTCAGCGTCCTGGATGGGGATCTGAGATGGGTGTCTCCTGAAACATGCTCTGGCAGGGTGCTGTGATTTGAGTAACTCTTGAATCTGCAACACAAATGACATGAAAGAAAAAAGACAGGCTACACTCAAAGCATGGTTTATCCATTCTCATAGCTATCTTGTCTGAAAGCCTGCGACATCTCCATATACAGGTGCCATGCTTTAAGTGTCTTAAGTCGCACTCTGGCCTAGATTTGGAGCGGAGTAGATACATGGCATTCCCATCCAGTGAGAAATCTTCCACTGCAGTGGACACGGACAGAACAAATTATTTTGCCAGCCATCATTTATGGCATTTTTACAAAAAATTTGTCACTCTGCCACAACCTCACACAAATACAGTAACTAAATCAGCCTTTTATTTCCAACACATGTTTACCAGATTAAGAGAGAAACCCCCTCGACCTCCTCTGTGAAAGATAATGTTCACATTCCTATGGTAACCGCTCTGTCATGGTCAGTGGTTTTTTGCCAGACAATAAAACACACTAATACCGTACGCTGATCCAAGATGTTTATGACAACAAAAACCACAACCACCTTCTCCCAAAGTACAGATCTAACTTCACTGATCATGATCCACTTTTGTTACCACCTTTTTCCATGAAGTTCTCGCACTCCATTTATGCAAACACAACTTAATTCATGTAAAAAACCTCAAAATGGAAATGTTTCAAATGCCAGAACACGTCTGGTAGAGATTTGATCGGAGCAAGAAAGAAAACACATACATAAAGGAAGATGTTCACCCAACTATGTCCAGTATTTGAAACACTATCAAAGATCTGGTCTTCTTTCCATCCTTTGAGAATAATTACACTTACTGTATCTGCTGCTCAGTCTGATTCATGTTAACAGCTTGAGAGACAGCCAAAGCACTTGGACGAAAAGGACAGAAATTTCTAGCGCAACGCTTGTCTTCCCATTTGCCTTGGCCAGGCTTTCGACAGCCTCAAAAAGCTGGTAAGCTCCGATACTTTGAACCGTATGATAAGGATCAGCTCAAGTCAGACAGATGCTATGCTAAGAAGAATCCAATTTTACAGAAGGGCTTTCAATGAAGTGCTACATCCGTAATTGAATATAGAGTACCCCGATAAAGTGATCAAAGCAGAGAGCTTGCAAAATTAATGAAAATAAATAAAGCTAATAAAGTGCATTTCTCTTTAGTGACAGAAGGGTTTAAAAGATTGGTGTTTTATCCGTAGTGTTTAGACCTGTCTTTTAATAAGGATCATAATGAGGGGTTTCCTTTTTATATATATAAAAAAAAAAATCACAAGCCTGCGAACAGGACAGATTTTGATTAGGACAGCCAGCTCTGTTCAATGTGCATGTGTGCATGTGTATAGATGTGAATGTGTGGAATAGATCCATCCATTCCTGATGTGGCTCCCAGCAGTCGACAGCTCTGCCAACCGTTGTCATTTTCTGGCAGCCAGATTACTCTTGGGGTGGCATTTTCACAGTTGTCAAGTGAGGATTTAATGGCCAATTATCCTCAGATAAATATATCTCTGCTGAGGAGAGGGAGCCATCGTAGGAGTGGGAGACTATCGCTTCTAATTGTGGGCTAAAGAAAGAGGAAAACATGTCTGGTCAAAGCCTCAGGAGACTGTCCGACTTCCTATATCCCAGTGCTGCTACTTCATCATCACCCAAGAAGGCAGTTGGATCCCTTAAAATAAAATCCACTGTACTGTAAATCACGTGTTACACTTGCAGCACAAAGTACACGCCGTAGTTAAACAGGGTGTCGCCATCCCCACTTTAACCAGAGCCGTGCTGTCAATAGCTTTTTTTCCCCCACTGGCGTTCGTGACAGGGGAGGAAATCGCTCACTGAGGAGACTGTTTAGGCCAGTATGATGACTGGGATGGGATTATGGAACGAAAAAACTGCAAACCAAATTTAGCACCCTGCTGCTGGAATGCAGGGGTGGTGTTAAAAAAAAACAACAAAAAAACAAAAAGATATAGAGAGACACGTAGAAAGACAAGATCTTTCTAAATTCAGGAACTACTGAAGTGGGGTTCATTGGTTTATTTACAAACTTTTAGTGATAAAGAATTAGAATAAAATATGTGAAGAAAACCAACAGTTTATGCAGATTTAACTTCCTTAACTTTAGCCAGAACACCATGATAACAATTTTAAAACCATTTAATGGAACCTAAATCCAAAAATAGAGTTGTGACACTCACGATCATGTCCATTTTAATGTAGTCCCCGTGTGGAAAACGCTACTGTAAACTATATCCTACCAGCAACTTCCTCTTCCTCACTGAGATCATCAGCAGTAACTCTATAGGTTCTGACTTACACTGGAACTGAGTAAAGTTTTGCTCCAGCAGTGCCAGAAACAGGCTGGTTTAAGGCTTAAGCATTATACAGACATACGTCTCTGTTGCTGGCAGGTTAGCAGTGTGTAGATGTCAATGGGGATAGTGGCTAACAGGCTGAGCGGCCTGCACCGAAGTCACCTCAGGTTAATGACAGTGACAGTCTCAATCGCTGGGGTGGTGGAGAGGATTTAATGCTTCCCCTTTGGCACCAGGAAGTGCTGATAATGATGCTGGGTGGCATGGAGCGTGTCCCTTCTGACATCAGCAATGATTTAAACTCCTGCAGTGGTGAGCAAGTTCATATATATAGATATATACACACATTTGTGCGCGCACACACACACACACAGAGGCGGACAGGTGCATACAGATACAATTATTCTGTACAAATGATGGCTCCCATAACATATTATCTTCTTTACACAGCAATCAACAAATCAGCCATGCTGGTTTTTTTCAACTGTAAATTTGTCATTACGAAACATTAAAACGTTAAAAAGTCACCTACAAGCATCATGAAGAAACCACAGACACAATAGTGTCACTAAAAACGTGAATGAACTAACCAAAACTGCAAATCATAAGAATATTGGTTGCTGACTACACATGAAAAATAATTGCAAACTGCAGACAGAAGGCCTATACAACATGGACGCACCTACACAGAAACATAAAATGACATACTGTGAGTTTACACGATGAAGAGAGACTTCGTACCCACAAAGGATATAGCAGTAGTAAACTTATTATCCCTTGACTTACAATATAAACTATAATAATGTCCAAGAAACTGATAATACAGAACCAATAGCAACTAAGTATGTTTTGAAACGCTGGTGCGCAACATTTTTTAAGCCAAACTATGCATAACAAGGTTTGAATTTGTCATACATACAGTACAACTGCAGTACAACTCTATACTCTCAGCGCTTCGCCCAACACTAGCAAGCTAGCGCTGACATACCGCAGCGTACCAACAGCAGGAATATTGAAGGCACGAATGTGATGGCTCTTTTGGATATGTTTCAATAGGAGTAATTGGCTTTGTGACAGGAGTCTTCCGTTTTTGTGCAGCATTTTTTGAGCTAACAAGCTACTTTGCTAACCAGCTATCAGATACAACCATGTGCAATGACCTGTGCTACACATGTCACAGTCTAAGCATGTCAAACTAGGAGCCAGACATATTTTATGCACATAGCTCATTATTTCAGATTGTAACATACAATTCAGTGGTGTTTAAAAAAAGTCCAGTTACAATTCAACATTAGGCTGTCACAATGCACATCAATAAACTGTTAAAGTATTTGACTTGTTGAGTTACTTTTCCTGTCGATAATTCCACATTGTCTAGGCCATATCGTACCGTACCGTAATGGTACTACTGCTAAGGTAATACATTTTTTTTTTATTAAGAATGATATTGTGAGCTCTTGATTGCATGGTTGTAATGGGATCACCAAATGAGATTATTTGCAAGAGAATGAGAAGTAGCACCCATGAGAAAACTGTATTTCTGTCATCTGGTGGTGACATGTTTGTTAAAGGTTACTCCTAACCTACAGTGTTATACGCGATCTTCAGCCTGGCACAGGGGTGATATGAGTGTTCTTCCAACCATGTACAGTACAGTAACCTTAGTATAACTGATGGAAATTAAACAGAGCATTTTTCCTCCCCATATCTACATTGTTCATGCTCAAAATCACTATTTCTACTCTCTAAGTTGAGGCTTTGCCCATCATCCTCCAATACCCTCCTCTTCTTCTTCTTTCCTGCCTCCACTCTTTATATTTACATTATCATCATTGACACTGTAATGATTGGTGTGATTATGCATGCGGACGGGGCTGTGAACGGGTGTGTTGACATGGTGTTGACAGGCTGGCGCGGTCACATCTCTCCCACTGTCTCAGGTGGGAGCTCTGGTTATGCACAGCCTTCATTTAGATTCGATTACAGTGATGCACGCCTTATGGGTGTCACTTCTCTTCCGCTTCACAATTTAGGGAGAGAGGATGGGCAGTAATTGTGCTACCTGGGTTCCGAAGCCCTGGTGGCAAATCAAGCAGCGGGTGCGTGGTGGCATATCGTCTGGCTGCCGTTCCCCAGCTCATTTATTTGCCTCCAGTTGTCAACGCGGGAATATCACTGTGTGCAAATTAGTTAGCTCGGCCTTCAAGGAGTCACACTGCCATTTCCCGCCCACCCCGCCCGACTGACGCCTGTTATGTCCAATTACACACCCAGTAGCTGTGATTAGCATGTATAACTAGCAGCTCATGTGCACGTAGAGTACACATGTGCATACAGGCACAAACAAACACAGGTAAACACAACCTCACACGCATCTGCTTCATTACGTGCGAGCCCGCTCGCTGCAGATGCAGAGCAGTGTCTCCTCTGGGTTTTCATTTCCTTTAAGTCACTGAGGGGCCTTCATTGTTCTCTGCAATCAGCTGAGAGACGCTATGATCTTATTTCTTTACTACATGTATATGTATATAAAAATATACATATATATATTTTATATAACATGTAAGGCATATGATTTCTTCTTAAAGGCAATGCAGGTGAGCATAGATATCACACTTACAATACTATTATGTGACACATGCCACTATGACACAAATTCCCCAAGTAAAAGATTCTGCTGGGAACAGAAAGATCACAGTTTCTTCTCTAGTCAACAGAGCGAATTCTCATCTTACCCGTTCCAAAGCCTTTGGGTATTGCATATTGCAAATAGCCTACAGCAGTGCAGTTATGTGGAACAGAATAGAAAAGCACGCTGGTTTTGGTTGGTTAAAAATGAAATGTTAGATCTGTAGCGTTTACTGTTGTACAGTTGTTGTTATTTCAGTCTGTGGATATTTGTGGCGCGTCTCTCGACATGGCCCGACCAAAGAAAGCGGCATTACTCAGGCTCTGGCCACATGTGAGCCGCACATTACGACGAGCTGCGCTGGCCTCTGACCACCCCTGCTCTTAAACTGCAGCGAAAACAAAAGAAGACAAGAGTTCAAAGTGGTGTCTGTTTTGTGTGTAGTCATGGTGGCCTGCCTTTCGATGCTTTCATCATATTTCTCAATGATGCCACAGTATCCCGAAGGGGTGATGTCACAGCAAGGTCAATGTCAAATATGAAAGAGGGAGAAGTGGCTGCCAAGGACTTGTGGCAAGAGACAAATTTAACCAGAAGTGTCCTGAGAAGGGAGGCAACAAGGCACCATGTGGCACATTCGCCTGCACGCCTGCACATCAGGGCTATATACTGTCAGCCAACCAAGGCCTTGAGGTCTGGGGCTGCAGATAGTAAACCACATGCTTCCGTTTACGTCTCTGTCACTCTTTGTCTCTTCTCTCAGTCTATCTGGAACGCAGTCAAATGGACAAAGTGCTACGTGAACAAAGGGAGCATTGGTATCCTCAGTATGACGCTTACTGCTTGGAGCAGCTGTGGAAATGTCAAACAGGGCTGAGATGAGAGAAGTGTCGCGAGCGGAATGAAACTGCTGACACCTCATTTCCTTTCATTCCCAGTTCTGAAGCTACTTTTGTCACAGAATGTTTTATATATGTGTAGGACCTATCTCCCGACATCAACCATAGAAACACAACACATGCTATCACGCAAACCTGCTTCTTGTGAGCCATTTGTTCTGCCATGGTAGCGTGCTCTTTGTTTGAACCTATACCGTCTGTTTCTCCCCAAAACTACTTTTCAGAGGGAGTACAGGGGGAGAGACTGTTATTCAGACTGGCTGAAGGTTGTTCTGTATGAGTGTGTTGTGATTGCTGTCTCTACTATCACTATTCTTTTCTTCCCGAAACGTAAATCTCATGTTTTAAAGATTCCTTTAATGGGAATCAAAGTCTAAATATTTCAATGCAGCTATTTTATTATTCAGTAGACTCACAGGCATTTCCAGCCATCTGACTGCGAGAAATCCATGTGCCTCACGTCTTAGCGGTGCAGGTACATGGCTTCAGCTGGCAATATTACAAGGATTAGCATGGCATATGAAATATTTAGTGGATTTCTTCTCCCCTCCCTCTAAAACCTAATAAATCAAATGACTGCCAAATGTCATTAAAGTGATGGTCTTTGACTGGGTAAGAGAGAGTCCCTTTTCATATTCAAATTTGGGGTGAAAGAAATGAAAGAGTGGAAAGGTTACTTGGTTTAGCCGACAACCCCCAGTGCCCCGATGCTGGTTGGTGAAGACTCGAAGAAGGGCAGATGGAAGGAGGAAGAAGGAGTAGTGGGGCGCTGTGACAGAGAAGGTATTGTCTGACATGCCAGCCGGGCGTCCTCGTGGCATTGGTCTCCTGTTGGCGCAGGCAGGGCGTCTGGCCTGCTGTTTTGATTCGTCAAAGATCTTTTTTTTTTTTCCACTTTCCTTTTCTTTTTTTGGGCCGAGGTGTCACCTCACAGTGGATCACAGGCAGGGGCTAGTGGGACAACCAGCTGTCTCTGTCACCAACTGTCACCAGCATTGTCTCTCCTCCCTCACTGGTTGAACAGATGACGGACATTTGAATGGCAGGCACCATTCTGTCCCCTCCGCCTCTCTGCCGAACCCGGCATACAGAGGAATCATCGATATTCATCCCCTCGCCCACCTCCAGCCTCCCTTTCTGTGTTTTGAGTCATTCATATGTAAAAGCAGAGATAAAACATATGGTGCTAATTTGCAACAAATCAACAGTGACCCAGGCTGACTTTCTACTCTGGATATTCATAGTGAGAGTTACTAGACGCCCAGCACCTGTCTGTGTTTGAAGCCTTGCCTTATTCATTACCAAAATGTGTTGGCAAAGAGTGTCAACAAAGGCACAGCAGGCCTATAATTTGCATTATTCCTACAAGGTGACATAATGATGTAAATTATCAAAGAAAACTGATTTTGTGTAAGACGCTGAGGTTGTTGTAATGCCATTGGCATTGGTCTCATGAGACTATTTGAAAAGGAAATTATAATAGATACACAAGGCATTGTTTGTTACCTTAACTCCAAAGGGAAATCAGCTTCACAATCATCTGCATGTGAACTCATTGAATGGCAGCTGTCCTCATGTCGACATCTCATCAGAAATGACAACACTGATCTAAGAGGGATACAATAAGCCAAACAAACTTTGATTTCACTTCACTTACATCATTAGAACCTCTCATAAGGTCACAGCATAAGGAATCAGATTGAGGAACGTCATGAAAAACATAGCTGGATTAAAAGGAAACAGCGTTGACAAAGTTAATATCCATTATGCATCAGATTGATAATGTTAATTTTGAATAAGTCAGAGGTGTGAAATATTCATGTGGAGCTGTCCAAAGTTTTTTTTATTTTTTTTAAATTTCTTTTCTCTCCTCCTTCTTCTTCTCTTTCCGTTGACTTGACTTTCTTCTCCATTAATTATCATGCCCAGGAGGTTTTTCAGGGAGAGGAGCAGCCATCAGGCTGAATCATCTTGACAAGGCGGCATGGCCCAATTACACCAGAGCTCCGCCGGGCTTTGATGTGGCGGAAAAGCAGAGAGATAGGGGCAAATTGCACAGCCATATTATGGTAATGATCTGATTTAATCCTGCCACTAAACTTTATGTAGCTTGTTTAAAGAAGATGCTAACGCTAATTACAGAGGTGCACAGAGGTGCTGGGTGGGATAGGGTGGAGAGGGCTGAGCTGAGGGGCTTGTGGCGGCAGTGCTGCTGCCGGGGCTGGTGGGAGTTTCGAGTCTACAAAGTGCAGCTCATAAATGTTGTAAATGAAAATGAGACAAAGTGGACTCATTTCCGTTTAATTATACATCCAGCACAGGTGAAAAGGTCAGGGGCATGGGAGGGCTTGTGCGCAAGCTCAAAACCTGTTGGGCTACCGTTGTTAATTAACACATCTGAGGATGGGAGGTAGAGCAGGTTCGAGAGAACAGGAAAGAGTCTGAGACAGGAGGAAAGGGAGAAGTGGAGAGGGGGTTAGAGAGGGGTGTTACAAGGAACGTACGATAATATCAGCCTGTAATTAACTTGTCACTTCAATTACAGCCCCTCAGATTGGAATTGTCTTGGGTTATGGCGCTGGGCCCTGTCTGTATGGTTAATTAGTCTGACGAGTAGCCACCATGCTCCTCTCCGCTCTCCACGCCGTCACGCCTGCAGCAACTTGGTTTATTGTTCCTGATGATTGACTAGCATGCAGCGGAGAGCGGATCAAACTAAAGAGAAGGAGTGCGACTGATCAGCTGTCAGAGGTAAACCGGCTCCATTCTGTCCACTATTATATTTTAATGGCTGTTATGACTTTAACCATTTTTGCTTGTTTTTCTTTATCAATTATTGATGTCTGTGTAAAATGTATTATGACTCAGAATGTGCTTGAAATAAGCTCAAGCTGATTTTTATCTTCAAACAGGAGGAGACAGACAGAGTGGCAGCACCACTTAAACCTAAAAGAATGAATGATTTCTTTCACAACTTTCAGTAAGGGAGGCTTTGCTAACCTTGATGTGAACTCACCTGTGGACCAACTGTTAGAGCAGAAGTATATGAGGGGGGCGGGGGGACAAAAAATATATAAACAAAGAGACCAAAAGATGAATTCATATACATGTTTTTCTCTGTGTGTTTTTTTGTTTATTGCACCACAAGCCTTTAGTTCCAGTGGAGATATAAAAGTGAGTAAAAATATCACACTGACAAATTGCAGACTAGAGAGAAGTCATAAAGCATCCTTGTACGAACAGGCTTATCTTTGATACTGCGTGTTATATTCATAAGGAAAACAGAGTATATATCAATAGGCAGAAAAAAGTAAACATAATTATCTGTTTGGATTATTCTCAGAAGGAGATCAAAGATATTTAGCATTGTTAGATAGGTTTTTTAACTTTTTAAATACAAGTGAGTGCTATAAATATACATTAGAGAGATAGTTTGAGTAGCTGGTATGATTTGTCCTCTGTGTTACCTCTCCCCATGAAAATGAGGACATCTCCTGGGACGCTGAGGGCCTCTTTGTAAGGATTCATCGCTTACACATGCAGTTGTGTGTACTATCACAGCTCATGGTGTAACTCTTTGAAATCTCACTGTTATGCAGAGCTTGCACTTGTGAAGTACTTGTGAAGATGTGTCGAGCATTTTGACACGGGTATAATCTGCGCTGGGCCACAGTGGATTGGTGTGTTTTCAGAGAAAACTTTGACAGTCTTTGTCTTACTCCATTAAATACTTATTAGCATATTCATTTATATCAAGAAACAAATGTATAAAAAGATTCAAAATTGTCAGTTGCTAAAATATTTAATTGTAAGTATTTTTCATTCCAGTCATTCCAGTAAGTGTTTGTCTTGTCTATGTGCATACGTACTTCACATTGTTAGCCTGTAACAGACGGACTCAAAGTGCTCCCCGCTTGATAGTCAGTCCCAGGAACATATCATATTCTTTTATAGTAATACTGTATATTGTGGTATAAAACATCTTTGAGGTGAGGAAGTTGCTGTTGGCTCCATCTACTTTTTTCCATTACTGCAGCTCCAAACAGAAATGTACTGGACGACCGGATCAGTTTTAAGCTGAGAGGACAGAACTTTATTGCTATGATGCAACAGCACTAACCACTAAACCACCTTGCCTCCCACCATTATCCCAGTTGTTTTCCATTTTGCCACTTTTTTCCTACTCTGGATATTAAATGTGAATGGATGTAATCCATCATTGTAAATGAAATAAAGAGGACAGATGCATTTGCAAAGTTAAATCACAAATTGTGGAATAAATATCATTGTGGTGTATTTCACATTAGCCCATGCATTTGAGAACATGGCAAAAACAAATAGGGGGTAATTTGCATCTTTTGCTTAAAGTCAAAATGACAGTCGGCCTGCATATGATAAAAGAAGATGCTTGATTCCACTAGGCATGGCTGCAGTGCATATCAAAAGCGTCCCAGCACAGAGCAGACCGAGCTGGACGGAAGTCAGACACACAAATGGCATAATGTTTTTTCAAAATAAAACACCCTGTCAGCCAAAGGGAAAGTAATTACATAGCCTACTTACTTGTGGTAGAAGCACATAAACCAAAGATATACTGACCAAATATGAGCAAGTTCACCATAGTTTTAGATTATTAGCATGCTAACATTACCTAGTAGCACCAAACACAAAGTACAGCTGACAGTTATGGTAATGTCATTAGTTTTACAGGTATTTGGTTCTAACTCTATGTTATGGTGCTTGATTCAAAGGGAAAGTGAAGGTATTGCAATGTATTTTAAGGGGGCATGAATCTGTGCACCAAGTTTCATTTCAGTCCGTTCAGTAGTTTTTGAAATAATTTACAAGAATCAAAAATCTTATCTTCATGGTGGTCCTAGAGAAGAGTGAAGAGCCCTAGTGAGAGGATCATCAAAGTCAAAGGAGAATTCATCCTCTGGGGACCAAGAATATCTGCAAAAATGTCATGGCAGTTATTTAGTTCTAGACCAAAATGCTGGACAAATGACCAACTAACTGACCAACAGACATTTCTATCCCTGGAGCTTGGCTAAAAGCAAGAAACACATAGCCCCTGGTAGCAAGACTCAAATGAACATTTAAGGGAGCACATTAATCCCTAAATCCAATTCAAACAGCAGACATGTGGTTATGCATTTCACCATACTTCCTTGAACTTACAGCAAAGATTTAGAGATTGATCGATTGCAGTCACTGTGGGATTACTGGTGACAAAAAATAGCAGTTACACCCTTGAACAAAAACATTGTTCTTCTATGAGCGTCTGCCATCAGAATATGTCATCCACTTGAGGTTATACTTTCCCGGTCACTGAAGAAGTCTTGGCTATGAGGGGCAGGGTGGTGGCTGCATGAAGTCCTGATGAGGCTTCCTTTCTGCCTTGTTCTCCTACATGTGTCTGTCAGCCTGTGGCCTTCAGAACTCAAGCCCAGAAATCCCTCTGGGACTCGTTCTGTCTGACATTGTCATTACTGGACAACATACAAATGTTGTGGTTTACAAGACTGACAACAAAAAGAAATTGTGTTTCTTTTTCTTATTTCAGAGAGGCAACGTGGTTGTGCACATATTTACTGGAAGTGAGATGATCCATGAAAAAATGGCTGACCTATCAATCAAATCTGGTAACAGCAAGTAAATGAAATAAGGCTTGTTGATTAGACTCAAACCAAAGAAAGGATGTATAATTCTTCTGCCTGCCATTGCCATTTTTTATGTTTTTTTTATTTTCCTGATTTTGTTCATTTTTACTATTTGGTCGCTTTTAGTTAAAAGAAAGCAGTTTTAGAAAGTGATAATTGTCAGAATGGTCTGGTTCTGATATAGTGGCAGTCATCCATATAAAATCTGCCTCATGAGCAGTGACAGCAACAATGGGGAATGCACACCTCATGAATATACTGGCATGCAAAACCTCTGTAGCAAGAAGACTACATTCAAATGAGCTCTGTTATCGAGCCCTTCCATGGTGGCTTGCCAATAGCTGGACTGCTAGCATGGCTGTTTTCCAATAGCAAAAGCCCTTTGATCAGTAATAACCAATACTGTAGCAGCGTCATGGGGCTAACTGATACTCGTACTATTCTTTTCCATTTTGCAATGTGTTTACAAGTTATTAAGGCGCCTCCTCCCTCTTTGTAGCTGTCAGTCTGTATAATTGTCATCGACAGCTCAGTTTGGCCTACAACACTTGGGACATGCCTACAAAATACAATGAAGACAAGGCTTTGGAAAATTCTGAATCTGCAAAGGAACTGGGTTAAAAGGGAAAATTAGTCTGACAATTACTTCGTGACGGTGCTGTTCAGTCCATGCTAAAAACAAAAGGTATTGAACTGATTAAAGTGTTACCCTTTTTTCTATTCCCTGGGAGGATCAAACAGAGAAGTTCAGCCAGTTTCTTTTACGGCTGCCATAAAAGTGTCCCTTCCTTCGCAGACATGATGTGAAAGCCGGAGAAGTTCAATCCCTCATATTGTTTGAAGATTACAGTATCTTTATGTGCATGTTCCAAATGTGCATGTGCAATAACGGAGCTGTAGCCTTCATATTAAAATAGCCAATGGCTTTTGAACCTGCCTCCTCTGAATCTTGGTCCAACACATTCCATATTGGTACTGTTTAGATTAGGACTTTTATGCATTGTTTTTACAGCAGAACATTTTAATACATGAGAATAGTTTATACATAGAGTACATGTGTAGTTAAAGAACAAAAGGGTATTCTGGTCTTGTCCAGACTCCAGTCTATTCTTGGTATTTTCTCATGCGACGGAGTAGTATGTTCAAAAGTTATCCTAAAGAGAGTAAAATACAATCATAAAGTTGTCACAGTTCACAAACTGTGCAGAGCTGCTTTATGAGATGACGCCACAAATACCAAATCTGTCTGTTATTGCAAGTGACATTGTCATTATGCACTGACACAGCATCCCTGCTCTAGTGGGGCATAAAAATGTCCTACTAAACCGGCAACATAAACACGCTGATAAATTACATTTATATGCCATCAAGCTGCGACATTTGCTGACACCAAAAATGTTTCTCCAGATCTGCCGAGGCGATGGTTCTCATTATCCAGCTGAGGAGTGAGCGGCGCTGGGTTGTTAATGAAAAATACACAGACAGTGACCTTTGTAAAGTCTCCCTGCAAATGACAGAGTTAACAAACTCCAGTCAGAGTGCAGTGAAGCTGGAAACAGAGAGAGAAGGCCTTGTTGCTCAAGATCCATTGAAAGGACTCAACGTTTTATCTGTCTGAATCCTCAGGTTGTCTTGTCGGATGGACGCTGACGGGGTCAGAAAGATCACGGTGGTCGCTAACTCCTGTCTCTCCTCCAGAAATCACAGCTGCAGAGGGAGAAAACCTCAGACCTGAGCTCTGCCCAGGCAGCGGGGGAGTTGGAACAAGTCGAAAGACTACGGTTTAACTTCACAAAGAGTGTGGAGGAATTTCTATAATGGCTAATGTCTTAATTAGCCCATAAGAAATAATAGAGCCCAGGACTGAAACACAGCCCGCCAAATCATGACAAAATGGCAGTAACGGTTCACTTGGATTCCTAAAAAACATGCAACTCATTAAGCATCGGGGTAACTGGCTAATTTCCTATTTTGCAGACAAGGTTTATAGGGCAAAATCAAATGCAACGTTTTATTAAACATAGGTGTGCCCAGCAGACAGCACATAAAAATTATATTTTGTTTCCTTTTATGTATCCAGATATGCAAGCTAGTATTCTTGTGGTATTATTGTACAACTGTAAAGGCGCATTGAGAAACAATTACAGGATTTACTGCCAAGTATCAAATTAAACCGCCTGTGACCTCTGGGTTCACTCAATCATTTTCATAAATCCTTGCTTGGACTGATTTATTGAAAGACCTTAAGACGGGTTACCAGACGAACTGTGAATTTGCTGAGTTGATGATGGCACCATGTTTTTTATACCACAGCCTATTTGGCTCCTTTGGAGCTTAGCTGATCACTGCTGATGAAAGGGTCAACACAATGACAGTTGCTATATGAGATGCAATCATCCCTGGGACCATTAATGCTGGGGTAATCATCCTTTATAATGGTACCCGGTTTATAAAAGATGTACACAGCAATACTAGCAGACTGTGCAAAAGGATTATTGTGAATGCAATCAACTTAGACAAGCCATGGGTGGAGCTCACCGCATCAGAATCGTTTAGATAGTGTCACATGTGTCATCAAGTCTATGCAGTATAGTAAATTTCCTTTCTTTGTTCTGTCTGCTTTTATCAATCCTAGTTTGAAAGTTTCAAACAAACTCAAGAAATAATTCTCTGATCCTAGCTGACCAGGTCTGTGAACTAATACTGCCTCAGAAGTTTTTGGGAAATGTTTCAGCACTTTGTTGAGTTGTTCTTCTTGCTCCTTGGCAGGTGCCCTTTCTCACGCTCTCACTGAGACCATATGGGCCCGTCCAGCCTCAGCCTCAGCCTGCACCAGGCTCACTGTCTGCCAAAACCCTGTCACACCTGAGTACAGAAGATCAAAGAGCCCTGCAGTGCCTACAACCACACAGCTGCTGCACGTGCCAAACTTCCTTCTCTGCTCCACTTCCTTTGCTTTCAGCACATGTGTTTCCAAGGTTGACCACTAATCCTCCATTTATGTGCATTATCGGGTCTCTAGAACTCACTGGAGTGACAGCTCTGTAAACTCTCAGCCGTGTCGTTGTGTCTTTTGTGTTGTTATCCCCTCTGGTTTGCTCAACTTTTGGTCTCTTTCTCTGTTTGTTTGTATCGCCTTAACTGTGAAAAGCCACATTCGGAGCACGAGGAGAAGGCTTCTACGATCTCGCTCGGCCAAAACCGTAACCAGTAAGGCATAATTGTCATTGGGGTTTCCACTTGTAAAACAATGGCTTTGGCCAGCTATAGAGGCAGCTTTTCATACCAGCCAGCTGAGGAGAATAATGTTTTCTGTTCAGTGCTGAATTAAAGCTCCAAATTGGGACTGTCATTAGAGAATTCCACAGGGACTGCTAACGATGCAAAACGCTGACTCAAACCAAAGCAAGAGAAACCTCTGGGGCAAATAAATATTCTAGATACAGCCATGTATCTGAGCAACAAACAAACAAACAAATTAAAAATAGCACCGTCTGATTAAATAGGAGAGAGAAAGCTATTGATTATCACTTGGCTTGCAGAGTTTTTTAAATTGTGTCTACCACTTAACGGAACAGACATTGGCGGGAGGAGGGACAACTTGAGATTAAGTTCATGTCTTCTGCAGCTCAGTCCTCATCTAGCAAGCTGTGTTTAAGTGATCTTATTGACTTCCGCAGATGCACTCAATCTAAGTTAACTTTTTTGTAGCCAGGATTGATTTGGAAAAAATCACCAGAGGTTCTGTTAATGCTCTAAGCAACATTAATTTCCACTGGGAAATCCATCTTTGTCCATTCACATCAAGTAAAAAGGAGATTTCATTGTACTTTGCTATATCCCCTTAATGAAACTAACCCCAAAGAATATTGTCAAGTGTGCTACTTCTTTCCTGTTGCAGCAGCCCCTTCATGTCAAGAACTGGTCAAATGTACAATATGTAGTATTCTCAATTTATATTTAAAGCAATTCCAAAAATGGGTACTCAAGCAAGTTAGTACTATACAATCGAAGCAGACAAGACCATTATATCCTGACCTTTAGTTCCTGGTATGGGTCAATCTCTACAAACACAGGATCAAACATTTTCCATAATGCAAAATGATAGCATCTTTCTTTGCCTCACCCACTACAGTTTTGTACAGTTTTGTACAGTTTTGTACAGTTTTGTAAAGCAGGTATTCTGTTGTGTTTGCTCTATCACCAGGGTTATTTTCTCAAGTGTCAGAAAGCTCAGAGGACATTATAGAACGATTTTACAGGATTAAAAGTACTCTATGATGAGTAAACTGGAGGTGAGAGGTGAACATATATGAGGTGGTGTATGAAACATGCAACTTTAAAATCTACCCCAAATGCAAATTTGAAGAATTGTATTCACAATCCATGCACTGACTAAGGACAGATGCTGATCTGCTTTATGATCAACAACAACTTTTGTTTTGTAGGAAGAAATGTTGCCCAGATGTTTGGAAGAAATGAAGTATATCATAAAATCCAAACATATTAATTGCTATTATAGACAATGGCAGCAGTGTTTATGGAACTGCGTAACAGAGAAATACTGTAATTATGCTGATAATTTACTAATCATCCCATGTAAAATGTGGAAACCATGACAGAGCTCACTCAGTCTGTGCCCAATATTTTGTATCAGATGCAGCTGTATGCTTTGAATAAACTATAATTTGGTGAAAAAAATCGCTTGCTCGCATAGCTGATATTCACTGTACCATTACCGAGACGCAAGCAAGGCCACGCTTTTATTTTATGATGCAGATGTTTATCAGAAATGAGTCACCGCTCCTTGGCACTAAAAAGCAGCACTGTGATGTACCGGCATTACTGTCTGACTGCCAGATGCAGCGGTCTCAATTTAATGTTTTCATGACAACTGTTAAATCTCCGCAAAGCCACAGCGTTAGCATATCCCCAAGGTCAGATATGGACCACCGCTCCGGAGTTTTCCGTAAAAGAGTTGCATTCAAGATGTCGCAGTTTCATCCTGAAATAAGATATCTAGTATTTGCATGCAATTAACCCTAACTTTGATCTTCTTGCCTGCGCCTACAATGTATTATCTATCTTAAGATATCTTAAGAAATGACTGATTAAAAGCAGGTAACATTATTTGGATTAAAGATAACACCAAGTTATGGATTATAACACTGTTTTCTTCAAGATATGGCATCGTACAGTGACATTGTGTGAAATAAGGTTCATACTTGTGTTGAGTAAAAAAACATTATTCCCTTTTTATGACCTTGCCTTTAAAAGTAATAGATCCCAGGTATATTTCTGACCGATTTACAACTTATCACTTTTTGGTTTCAAAGGGTATTTCTTCAACAATTTTGAAAAATAACTGAAAAGCAGCATGATCACTTCTTCAAGCCATTATTGGCAAACTACTGTATACCAGCCTCACTGATTCAAATGATGTACTATAAATCTGCTGGGTGAAGAAATTCAAATACCACAAACCTGGCGTACAGAAAAGATTTATAAAAGTTTTAGGGAGATGTTTTGATGGATGAATTTCAAAATCGACATGGGCCATGTTTATGTAGTCTCTTCATTAAACATCCTTGAAGAAAAGTACCAAAGATGATTAAATGCTCTCTTTCAGTAAATTTAAATTCACACTATCCAATATTTTTGTGTAGTTTTAATGCTATAAAATGGAAAGGAACTACAAGCAGGAATATTTGGAGCTGGCTTTTATGAGGGATTATTATATTTTATATAAACAATGTTCACTTGCATTGCAAAATTCAAACCGCTAACAACCGTTTTTGGAAGGACTAGATGCATGTTGGAAATTGGTTTCCAACAACACTTATGTAAATGTCAAGAGAGAACACTGAGTTTTGCAAGTTAAGAAAAATTGCAAAACAATAACCAAAGGTTGTGCTGCTAGGAATATTAATACATAGGAATTTTATCTGCTTTGACAAAAATCTGTTTCTTGTGTTTCTAGAAATATGCGGCTTGTCAGCTAAGCTGTGATGGGGGTGGAATGTGATGTACCAATAGGAACAAGAGGGTTTAGGGGTCATTTGGGGAGTAGTGACAACATGCCACTCACAAAATCATCTCTAGTCTCTCTAATGTAAAAATTAACCATCCCCTTTATGCCGACCACAGCGGATTTGAGAGTGGCTGGGCTACACGGTTGTGCAATGCTTCCTTCATAATTCAATAAGGATCAGTTTCACTACAGAGAGCGCTGGAGTCAGGCAAGGGAAATCTTTAGAGCAACACATGAAGTGCAAATGCTGAAGCACGGCGAAAGGTTTCGATTTTGGTTGTCATGCACTCCGTGTTAGACTGGGGTTGAGAGCATTTGGTCCATCGCCTAATGTTTTCGCGTTGGCACTCGTCTTCTCACCCGAATGGGTGCCAGATGTCTTCTTTTTTTTTCTGAGCTGAGGACCTGAAGCACGGTGACTCGGAGGGCCCTCGTGCTGCTCCAAAAACCACCAGCAATGTACACGCAAACTGGCACCATTTAATGAGTCACACAATTGCTTCAAAGTGAAATTACATCCATTTAAACCTGTCTTACACATCACCCAAAGAGACGCAGAAAAAAGTGTCTACCTTCAATTTATAGCCGAATGAAAACCGCAAAGACAAAAGTGGGACATGTGCAAGTTATTATGGATACACTCCATTCTCAGTGATGAGAGCAACATGTATAAGATGGGGAAGGAGAGGGAGGGGTGGCATAATCTCTGCCCGGCATATTTGTATGATACCAGACTTTGAAATGGAAAAATCAAAGGAAAGCTTTTTAGAACAAAATGTGAACTTTCTTGCCGTCTCTTCAGGACCAGGCATGGTATATAATCATCATTTCAGCTGTTGTTTCAGGCCATCAAAGGCTCTGTGCTCGATTACTATATCATAGGTGATCACAGGAAAGTCAGGAGACATGCTCGGTGAATAAAACCAGCCTAGGAAAAGTAAAGTCTGAGCTGCTGACAGAGTACAAAGAGGGCAGATTGTTTTGGCATGTAAAGCCTGTGCTCACATATATGTGAATATGGGGCTATAAAGCCTTAATACAACACTTGGGAGTTATGGAAAAAGTTGGTGCATGGCTTATAGTTAGAGGCAGAGGGCCACAATGTCCTAACAGCTGTTCACAGCTGTGTGGGTGGTAGAAAGAACACATTGGCGACAGCACCCACACTGATATTGGATTTATCCTACGTGCTTGTGGGAGCCAACACACAGAAATATACAACTATGGTACGTTCAATAGCCAACTTGCTTGGGTGTGTGTGTGCAGTGGCGGGCCTTGTAACCAGTGTCAAAGACATATACACATGCCTGAAGGCAGTCAACACGTTATGTGAATTTCTATTTTTACCAACAATAGAACTAACGTGAGAAGGCCAGCTGCTGCAAGGGACCCAATAAAATGATTAATTAAAGACTAAAATGTACCAAAAATAAAACAACCAAAAGGTGGCACAATTGACAGAGTGCCAGCTTTAGCCATGATATAATTTTGTTGTCCTCGCTGACCAAATACAGTAACCTTATGCTTCTGACGAGGATATTACGGTGAAAACTGACCATGTGGCTCCGTTTTGACAAAAGAAATACATTAATAGACGTGCTGCAAGGTTTTTGATATGACTTCTGACTTCCTGATTTAATTGCCACACTCTCGTGTCAAGCAGCTGGGCAAATAAGTTGACTTTAAGGCTGTAGTTGGCCCTTAATTCCTTCCATCCCAGCGGCCAGTTGTGCAGCCTCATCGTCCTGAGAAGAGAAAGCGCTACAGGAAGTAACACCTGGTTCCCCTGAGCCCCTTTGAGGCCCCTGGATAGGGATAGCACATGTAGTGCCACTCTGAGTGGCCCGGAGCGGTGCTCAGCTGCTTCATGAAAGATGCTGAAGTATGTTACCAGAACAACCAGCTGAGCAGATGATCTGAGGCAAGAGGCACTTAGCAATGACATTTAAACATCTAGGTGAGAGGTGGAGCAACATAGTGAAGTGTGTTTGAGTCTGTGTGTGTGTGAGTAAGTGAAAGAATGTGTTTTAATTGTGTGTCAGGACTAGCAGGGTGAAATCAGGTAACCTGTCACTAATAAATCTTTGTGTCCCTAGCCATATGTTTTACAGACAGCCCATCTTTCTCTGGCTTTTGCTGTAACACTATCAGCCACAAGAATAAAAGTCCAGCCAACACGTTCTCTGAAACACACACATGACATGCAAGTTGAAATATTAACGGTGGTACCGTCACACACCCACACATATACACACACACACACACACACACACACATGTGAGCACACGCTGGACTTGGCGCATCAACTTCACAGGCCGTGTTCCTCTCCCACTGCGTTTAAAGTGGAACCACACAGGGTTGCGGCCCCCGTCTGCACATCTGGAGGCGCTGCTGCAGAAGGCCACAGTCCCCTCCTCCTGCACAGTCCTCATCATCCTCAGCCCCATTATAAATCCCATCACACTGTGTCCGTAATTATTCCACACATGCTTATGCAACAAAGCAGTAGCCAAGCCAAATGACAAACAGACCAGAGCTATAAATTAAGACTTATTCCTTACTTTAATGGCTTGCACTCTCATAATGTTTGCCACTAATTCTGTGCTGCAAAAAGTGGCAACAGTGCACTTTTCTTAACTGTGCATCACTCTTATTAACACTGCGTATCTAAGCAACAAAAGCAAATATGGCGTGTGTTGAGATTGCAGAAAAACATTAGCTTCCCCTTTGTTAATCGGTTTTTTTGCACAAGGATTAAATGATCCAGAGGCTTTAAAGACACAGTTACCCAATATTGTTATGATTAGTGTCGTGAGTCTTCATACACAAGTAACCAAAATCCGTCATCTCGCTTGAGACTAGCATTAAGAAAGCCAGCCAACAGAAAAAAAAACATTTCTTTGGGTAAGTGGTAATATAAATCCATATCAAGTGTCAAGCACTTTCCCAATTACGTTCAATTACAGAGAGCCACATAAATCCTCCAAATCTCTCTATTATACCAGTTCTGTTCACATCATGACGTATGCACACTGCTGGAAAAGAGAATTTCCCTTGTCAAGCAAGCCTTTTCTGACCTCCGTAGCCTCTCCTCTCAAGAAAAAAAATCAGACCACTTGACAATCTGCACCAGTTTACCTCTTTATTATAAGGACCTGACATCTGAGAGAGCAGAGTGAATGGGACACGGAGAGCCAAGACGAGGAGAGAAGAGAAGAGGAAAGCAGTTCTTCCTCAGCCCGAGGCATGTCACTCAGCCGTACCCAGCACTCACTTAATCAAGCAGGCATGTGGCATGGTGTGGCAACTGCCTGGGTGAATAAGTACATGTCTTGTGGTTTACGCTGGTTTAAGACAGGACGGATGTGGCACTAGTGGCAGCCTGTCTCAACTTGTTCCTGGTATGTTTGTTTTGACAGTCAGCTAAGACCCCATGGCCAGGCCCTCCTCGCCAAGGCTGATCTAAAAACATAATACATTTGGTTTTTAGAGACAGAAATAGAAGCCACATTATCCTTTAAATATGGAAAGCTGTTGCCCAGAGAAACGTATAAAAAAGTCATTTAATTTGTTTTTTGTTTTTTTTTTATATCCCCCTGCCTTGTGGCTTTTTTTTAAACTCGAGTGGATATACTCACACACAGGCAATTCAGCCTAGCACACCATATGTATGAGCATTAATCAAATGTTCCTGGGCCTTGCCTTTAGTACTTAATTCATAATATAACAAATGTTCCTCCAAGCAACACATCTGTAGAGGATGTCAAAAAAGGACTTTGAAATGTACACCAACGCCAACACTCTGTAGACAAGAAAAGGGGGCTTTGAAACAGCTCCCATTGGAGGTGCTCGCTGAAAGGAAGACCAGTGGGGTATTGAAAAGATGTCCGTTTCCCCAACTTTTTCTATATGTAAATCCAAGTTCCCTACGGGTTCTATTTCTCAGCGAGGTATCTATATAAGGAGCCACTTTATTACGGACAAATCCTCTTTAATGTTCTTGTCGGCGGAAGAACAGCTGGAGCGGAGATAAAAATGAGGAAGCAATCTGCACCAGCTGTTGAAGTATTAATACAAAAATTAACTACTGTGTGTTGGTTAATTGCTTTCTGCTTAATGTGCTTTCAAAAGCCTTGATTCCTCTTTTCTGTTACACAATCGCAACTGCGGCGGGATATCAAGAGGCCTGTGAAATTAAAGATTCCATTTAAAGGAGCAGCCCTCCTTCCCCCCCATTCTTCTCACGGCTCAGCGGTCATAATGGACTCATGTGTTGAATAACCAAAATGGTCACATTAGACACCTGCTACTGTGGTCTTGGTAGACACAGATAGGGACCTCTTTTAGACTGCAGCACAACACAAGTGCCGCTCATCCGTCAAGAGCCCATGCAAACATTTCCATAAGTGAGACTGTAAGTTTATCACACTCCGCTCTGTCCCATTCCAGCAATCACACGCCTACACAACCGGCTGAGTGACGACGAGCAATTTCAAACAGCACAGCTGGTATATGCGCTTTAACTGCCATGCGTTTTATTTGCGTTATTATCTGTTGCCACCTCACTCCTCAGATCCACACTGACTGAGGCCACATGGAAGCAGTTAAGAACGACGTGTCCCTTTACAGAAAACAAAGAGATTTTTTTTTTTTCCTCTTAAGAAGTCACAGCTCTCCTCCTCTGGGGCCCATACATGCACGGGTCGTGTCTCCAGCACATTTAATTCCACGCTGTAAAAACATTAATCAGAGCCAGATGAAGTGGGAAGAATTCTAAGACATTATGTTTTTATGGATAATTTGAGGTTATTTATGCAGGATAAATAAGAAAATAACGAGCCCCAGACAGCAGTACAGAGGACACTGGTTGCTGTTTGGACATTTATTCGCTGCAATTACTCCACTCCAAAGCACTAATCTTTATAAACCCTATAAACCCTATAAACCCTAGATAGATAGATAGATAGATAGATAGATAGATAGATAGATAGATAGATAGAAGCAAAATTGTTTCCATTGTTGTCCATTAGATGGCTTACTTGTACTATAAACTCGCAGCATACTGGTGAAGTTAGGGGGCTCATAGTTCATGATCAGGCCACGGTCGACGTCTTCCAGGAAAACAATGCTGGATAAGAGCGCTGTGTGACATATGAGAGGTCAGAGAGAGGGCTGCCACCGCAGAGCGAGAGCCAAAAGACAAGGAAGGGGGCAAGCCAATTTGACACACATTATTGCTCTCTCTCTCACACATAGACACATACATACACACACACATTCTAACACTCATATTGTTCAGCACTGTACAGCGTGTACACCCGAGCACTACAGTAATTAAATACTATTGATGAACTGCCGTGATGTCTATCTATCACGGCTGGTTAAGTACTGCAATAAACAAAGAAAAAGATTCTGTATTTTATTTTTATTTGCCAAAAGATCTATTTGTGGGCAGGACAACTAGAGGAAGAGCAAGGCTTGGCTTGGGTAAGGTGGAAAATATTTTTAAAAAATCAAATTTTTTTAATGCTTATCCTAAAATGGAATTTAAAAAAAAGGATAAGATAGAAAGGAATCATAACCTTATCATACCTCACAAGTTTTATATGGAAAACTCCCTTCCTCCCCTCTGCTTTGATATTGCATGTGTTGTGAACATGGAGTCTGTATCTCTGTTCCAGCGGCAGCACCTCAAACTGTCATTAAAGCGCATGTCCTCAGGTGGAAAATGACTTCTGTGGGGGAGCTTCTCCAATGATAACATGGATTTGCTCTAAAATACGTTGCTTTTCTCAGAGCATCATGAATAAGTAAACGTTGATGAAAACCCTTTGCATTTTCACTATCGTTCCTAATGCTTTTGCTTTTAAGATGCATATTGAGGCATGCATAAAACATCGGTCTTTCCCCTGTCAGTGCAGCTGCAATGAATGATGGAGGAAACTCGTGCACAAAACCCTCTTCACGGCAAAAAGTAAAACAGATGAACAAACAAAACAAGTAAGTCTAAATGTGTCCTAGGCGCAACGCCGAGGCCTAAAATTACATGTCTCCCTTTCCATTTAGCCGAGTGTTTCTGTATGAATTGCACTGGCGTCACTAGAGTTTACTTTGCTTGAATGAACTTCATGTGATCTTTTAATTCATCCAATTGTCGCTGTTGCCCTGGAAAACAGGGCTGTAATTTTGGCTGCAGCATTGATAAGTTTTTCACTTAGCATTGAGAGGATTAAATCAATTATGTTGATTCTGTATTTACTGCTTGCATGCCCACAGTCGTTTGTAATTAGCTTATTGCTTTTGATCTGATGTAATGTGATGAAATAGTTGGAAGCAGCTCTGGGAGCCTGCTTGGCTGGAACAACTGGGGTGGGCGCCACTTCCAGGCCCCCACTGAAGCCCATCCGATTGTCCAAGCATGGGTAGAGGAGGGGACTTGGGGGAGGTGGGGGTGCGGGGTGGGTGGACCGGGGCGACTCGCGTGACCAGCCGTAGACAGAGAGGCAGGGAGATCGGTGTCACAGTGGAGGGAGGGACCACCCGCTGAGATGGCAGCATCCTCCAAACCTCATTACCCTCAGAGGCCCTTCACATGCATGTGTAATTACACCCCACCATGCCCCACCCCACCACCCCCAACGAAAGCTCCCACAACACCTGATACCTGCAGGTAGAGCGCCACAGGGGGGCCTTTGCAATGATAGGGCTCCAAGGCCCAAGGGCCCGCTTAGAGTAACTAGCATTCAACTCTGGCCACCCACATCAATCAAAGACCCCATAACACAGAGACTGATCATCTGTTTTGGAGAGAAAGAGCTGTTTATTCATGGAAAGCTAATTGTTCTACCAAGCCACTGTTCTGCATCCAAGGCTGTACTACAAAGCACAAAGGATGCAGGATTGGATTTGGATTTGTCCAATATATTTGGACTTGCCTGAAGGATTGGATGTTGCCTGACAGTTTAAGAACAGGGAATCCTTCTCAAGTTAGATTCTGTCAACCTTCTGGTAAACAGACGAATGAAGTTTTTGGCATAACTAATATGAGCTGGGCCTAGGTTAAAAGCAGAGTTTCAAGTGTTGACCATCTTTCCTCAAAGGGGAACGCTCCAACGTGACTTCCATTCAAACTACCCATACAGAACCCCTCCCAAAGCACCCCTCTAACACCCCCTTCTCTTCCTCTCCCAAACTGGTGAAACAGACCCATGGTGCACTGCAGACTGTTCTGTTTATGAAAGAGGTCAGGGTGCCACATATGGCCAGCACGTTAAAATACACACGGCTCCTGCCGCGGCTGCTAAAAATGTATTGCGGCTGTCTGTACATGCAGGAATAAAATAAACTCTGAATGTTTCAGCAAGCAGTGCTGAGAATTTAATGATTGAGTATTTGAAACTATGGTCAGATTTGTACATGAAAAAGTAGAAAAAAAAGCACACATCTTTAAAAGTCCAAAGATATTGGGTTAGACGTCAGCAATATACAGAGAGTTGTTTGACTTGGCAGGCGGGGACGCGCAGATTTGCCTGGGATAAGTGTGTGTCACACGCCATCTGAAAGGATAGCAGGGCCGCTGTAAGCCATAGGAAACTAGCGGTGAAACTAAACACATGCAATGACAGCCACAGGCAGTTGATGTGAGCCAAGGAGTCTTAGCTCCCAAAAGACTGGCCCGAGGGGAGAGAGAGCAGGGCTACTGATAAGTGGAATAAAGAGCAAAAAATATGAATACCTTCCCCTTCAAAGCAAACCATTATATGCCACTAAATTCTGATTATTTTCAGTGCGATTCTGGTGCTTATTTCTCTTGGCCGCATAGAGCTCCTCTCTGGCTCTGTAACAGATTTGTGGCTCTATGCTTCACCTCTCCAGCAAATAGACACTTTACTTAATAAGACATAGGCTGGAGATTACACTGTAGATTGTGCGGGCATTAAGAGCAGTGCCTCACATGTTTTCTTTTGATCATTACGCTGCCAATAAAGCCTCCTCAGAGACACCAAAGACAACATTTTTAACACGCTGCGCTTCTGCAGGCGCCAGTAAATGTGAAGAGAAGGTCAAGAAGGGATCATGGCGTGTCGCTGGGTGTTGTTTTTTGTTTTTATGACAATCACGCCTTGAGACTGGGCACAATGTTCTGACACTCTCCGGTTGCAAATTTGATTCCATCAACAGCCAATTCAGTAAACACCTACCTTGCTCCAGCTGGCTGCTGTTTTCAAGTAACTGTGGCGAAAACTGTGGCAAAATTCATATTCCTAATTGTGTTCCATGATTAAAGTGCTCTACATTTCATAGAAATATTAAATCAGTGAAACTCCCCAGACAGCAAAAAATAAATGGTCTGATAGTATACGAGGCGCCAGTAAGTGTGAATGCAAGTTCAAGAGGGCATCACTGGGTGCCGCGTTGGGTGTTGCTCTCCGACGCCCTGTCTTTACGAGATCAGGCCTGGTTCTGGGTAATCTGTTGTGACCTGTGGCAGGAAGACTGTGTCCACCTCTCAGCTCTGTGATCCTTTCTTACACCTAGCAGTTGTGGGTAATAACCAACCATAATTCCATCTCCTGCTGGGCAATGAAAAACCTCCCCCGTTGCTCTTTGGTTTTTTCCAGTTGCAGGGTCATGCACTAGCAAAGCATTGTGGGAAGAGACGGGTGACTGAGGTGGAGGAGGAGGGGGGAGGAAAAGTTTAGAGGTGTGGGTTGGGGAGTTGCTCAAAAAAAAAAGAAAGAAAGGGAAAAAAAAAAGAATAAAAACATGTGTAATGAGAAAACATGTGGTGTGTAACTATTGGAAGTCATCAACAACAGAAAATAATAATTAAAGTGCAGAAGAAAAAAAAAACTGAAGCTGTCTTTTCGTGGCTGGGAGACCACTGTCATCATGTCTCAGGAATTAGGCAAACATATGCTGGTCTGCTGCTGTTGAAACCGAGGCGCCTCGCTCAGGCTGCGGTTTGGGAACATGAAAGGCTTTGTGGGATGAGCAGGAGGACTGGCCCTAATTCAGGGCCTCATTGCCAGGGAAGCTGGCAGCAAACTCCGATTGTGGGACAGGGAAAGGAATTTGGTTACATATTCCAGAGAGGACCGCAGCTCCAAACAAACCGAAGCAACAGGCTGCTGAGCAAACCATTCTGTCCGCATTCAAACCCCCTCTATTGCTGCTGCTGTTGGGGTGAGGGACTCACTCCCACCTGACTGAACCCCAGAAGAGGGTGAACATTGGGAACAGGAATGTAGGAGGTCAGGCTCAAAGTTGAACTTGTAGCCCTGCTTCAAAGCTGAGATCCAGTCCCATGCAGGGCTCAGGATGCTGGCAGCAGACTCCCTTATTTGGATGGAGTGTTCGGAAAACAAAGCAGGCTTTGTGTTGTTTTATTGCAGCCAATTAAGCTCTTAAACTCAATATCTATCTTTGCGAGGATGCACAGAGGTCAACCTGAGATGTGCAAGGGAAACAGAGAAGGGGCAACAGTTAGCAGGTCTCAATAATCCCCAGGCTGCAGAGTTAAACACAGCGTGCCTTCACTGTAACCTGATCAACTTAGCAAATTGGATAAAACTCTTTTGCTTCTATCTTTTTGCAGCGTTGCAATGTATATCCACAGGGCAAGCCCATGTTGATTGCTTTCCAGAAGAGAGACATTTTCTGGCATTTTCAGACAAGCAAGGATTAGATTAATCATGTCTCTGTTCAGGGTACATATGATTATGGTTGACTGTTTACAAGTTTTCTCAGATGTGCTCTCCATGCCAGGACATGGTGGTAGAGCTCAGAGCCTGAAACTCATTCACGCATGTGGTGGTCTTGTTTTAAACCGAGCTGCAGTGAAAAATCATTCACTTTTTGACAGTGGAAAATACAGATGTGAGGCAACATTGGATTTGCACCTCCTTGTTAGCATTTATTTTAACTTCTTGATGTTCCAACTGGTTGAGACTCAGTATGTAAAGTATGTGAAAGTGATTTATTACAGTTCACTGACATCTGCAGTTTTGTTGATGCAGTTAACGCCATCCAGGTTAACACAAATGCAAAATAAATTGCTTGCATGCTTAAGTTTATTAGTCTCTCCAGAACGAGGATGTAGTTTGAGGAGACACCAAGTGTCACTGTCAGTATCATGCCCAACCAGTGGGAGGCAGCACAGACTGAAGGATAATAGGTTTGCACAGCACACACAAACACGCACACACTTGCATGCATGTATACACAAAGGGTGAGTCACTTAAATGGTTGAAGGTGACCATATCACACATCTGGGGTGCAGACCTAAATGGCCGGTGGCAGAAGAGAGGACCAGGATCAGTGGCCAGAGGAGCAGTGACATGTGGCACACAGAGGGGAGAGCAGACCGCATCCAGTTTCTGTCTGTAATCCTCCGCCTGAGAGAAATGTTTGGTTATGGTTAAAGGCACTGTTGTCCCACATTTTCATCCACTTCTAATTACAACATAGCTGAGGCTCAGTGGCAGCCAGCGTAACTGTTGTTGTTGTTGTTGTTGCTGTTTGTTGACATTACACAGTCCTCCCCCATAACACACTTGTCACACGCACACGTTCAGACGCGTACAATCAAGGCCAAGTCGTTCACACCCATATGTAACACCCCTGTATGTGCACAGACACAGGAGGACACACACACACACACACACACACACACACCATATTTAGGGACTTTCAAACAGACACATGCTACAGGCAGGTTTTACACGCACATATAAAGAAACACACATCCTTCCACAAAGTGATCAACATAGTTGAGTGGTAACCGTTGCAGAGCCCAATATAGAGACACAAATCTGTTTGGTGCCACTGGTAGATTAGTACAACCACAGTGAAAACCAAAAAACACTATGTAGACATTTTGGTGGAACGGATATCACAACTTGTACATAATGTGAAAGAAATTCAGTGTGGTGAAAGGACAAGTGAGTCAGTTAGTATGTGCCGCATGCTAACTGTACAATACAAATGAGTTACCACTAACTAATAGGTGCCAGATACAGAGTAACCTAAATGGTTTAGTGTGATCATTTAACATTATTACAGCTGCCAAAAGTAGAATAGGTTTTTATTATTCCTGAGAAAAAAACATTAAAAATAAAAATAGAATAAGTAACATGTAAAACACAGCAAAGCGCTCAGAAGTACACTGGATGCAACAAGCAAAAGAAAATACATATTATACACAGATAATGTACATTTTAATTTTAAGTACTGTGACATGTTTAAAAAAAAAAGAACATTTTAGAGTGCAAAGAAAATTGTAGGTTTGTTACAAAAAGCGGGTACGTCACATTTACCTGAATAACATATGTAAAAGACAAACCTATTAGCTGGAATAAAAACTGTTTCGTTTCTTGTAAATGGAACTGAAGATTGTCTTTGTTTACCCGTACGCATTTATATAACTCAAACCATGAACAACAAGTAGATGTCTTGATGACTCTGACACTTATCAGGACCAAAGCTACAGCTGCAAGTCTGTCTAAATACATACTGTACAGTACACGCCAGCTTCTCAGTCTGTAATTTAATGTTTGCAATTAAAAACTCCTGTGCTGCCTCTCAGAGTGCATAATTTACTGAATCAACGCCTTTAAATCAAGCATTTCCTTCTGTGACAGACTTGTGTCTCCCGGAGGAATTTGCCATTCCAAACCACAGTCTGCGATCCCCACGTTGTTTTCACTCCCAATCACACCCTTTATCTCCAATTGCTGACTAATTACCAAGAGCTAAGGGTTATGGGAAAGGCCCCAAAATGGCAGTCTGATGTTTTTGTGGTTCAGCATTTGGATTGTTGCTTTTCTTGTGCTTTTCTTTTAATTGTCTGTCAATTTATAGTGTGTGAAACTGAGGTCAGATGTGAGATAGGTCAAAATTGGGTCACTATTTTTTATTTATTTATTTTTTATCAAAGAGCACAGGCAATTTACATTTACAAAATGTACATGTACAAACATACATTAAAGATACATTCATGTGTGCTTATTTATAGCAGGCTACATTATATATAATAGGCTGTACCTGCGGTACCTTACAATTCATGCTACCACTGTGACATGGCGCTTGTTAGCGTAGCATAGCAGGCAGCCATATAATTAAATGTGTTACATAGATGAAATAATGACATGTTGACAAAAACTTAAAAATAAATTCACCACTAGTCTGAAACCATTTAGTTTGGGTGTGAATCTGGCAGGGTAGGAAATCTTTTTCATCACTGAAACAAAGAAAGGCTAAAACGCTCCATTGAAATCTTAAAAGTGAAATCTGTTGGAAGATCCTCAAGGCACAGTGTCCTCCCTTTTGTTTTGTGTTTTGTGGTGAGGGAAACTCCGTGATGAAGTGAGGCATCGTTGCTTGGAATTATCAATCATGGGTCTTTTTTTTTTCCATGTGATGTCAGATTGTGTGGATGAAGTAATCTGACGACATGCCATGCCTCTGTTGATGTGCGTGCGAAACACCTGAGGTGACTGACTCATATAGAGGCACTGTGCGGTGTGACATGTACGATTCTCCGGAGAGAAAAAAAGGGGGGCACTTAATGCCTCTGTTCATGATGAAGCAGCGAATTATGGAGACAGGGTGTGTCATCTCATTCTCTGCTCCTTTCATCATAATCTCCCCCACTACGTTCAGAGAAAAAACTCACTAGAGGCCATCAGCCCCCGAACCGCAGCCAAGAACATCACACAGAGATCTACCTATGGCCTATTTCAACATTTTGCTACACAGACAGCTTATGGATTAACAGCCACCATCTTAAAGTTGGAGGAGTGTAAAGGAAGTCTAATGTACAGTAGTAGAAGTGGCTGTGTGTACGTAAATGTAGTGCGTGTTTCTGAGTGTGTCACCTGCCGTGCAGCTGTTATTTTGTGCACCAAATGACGACTGACAGGTTGCATACAGGAACACACACACACTAAATTGCTCAAAACACATGCACAAATAGTTATTTGATAGTTTTAACTGGCATTTACTTACCAAATTGAACTGGTTAGAATGGTGGCTGCACTCAGAAAAGTACATCCTGGACCTGGAGATAAAAATAAAAATGGAAATATGAAATGAGATGTCTGAAATGAGACTTATTCAGGTGTATCTTTAAAGACATAAAAATAAGTTTGAAATCATAAGTAATAAGTTGTTTTAATGACCAGTTATAATAATATTATAATATTAATTCATACTAAGAAGTCACAAGACAGATTTCTTTTTCAGTTTCCTCAATTATTCAATTTCAGAATTTCATTTAAAAAAAAGTATCACTAACACAGTGTGGTAATACTCCCCAAGCACAGGGTCTGCATTCAAATTTTTACTTCGAATTGGGGTTCAGAGACCCCCAGGTGTTTATGGCATATATATATGTATATATATATATATATATATATATATATATATTTTTTTTTCCCCAGAGACTTCAAAGTAATTCTTTGTAATTTAAATAGTAAATAGATTATCTATTAATCTACCAAATCCATAACTTTTTGCACCAACCAGTCAAAAACGCATCATGGTATTCTGTGTTGAGTTAGTGGAAATATTTTTAATGCCTATCATTTTCTTACATTTCTCTTGTTTGTTCTTTCACATAACTAAAATTCTTAAAGTCATAAAAATGTCAAAGTATTTTAAAGGACATACAAGAGAGGGACCTCCGTATATTCTCTGTCTTA
The DNA here is from genome assembly GCF_000972845.2 of Larimichthys crocea. Taxonomy (NCBI): domain Eukaryota; kingdom Metazoa; phylum Chordata; class Actinopteri; family Sciaenidae; genus Larimichthys; species Larimichthys crocea. The sequence continues at coordinate 22,089,306 of NC_040018.1, read as the reverse complement.
AAAGAGGTCCTTGGCTAAAAAGAAATTGAGAAACCATAAAGTATCAAAAGTAAAGTAGTCATTATGCAACAGAATTGCTGTCAGCATTGAATATTTGTGTGGATGTGTGAATAGTGTTGGGCAGTTAGTGGTAGTGTTGAAGCACTGAAACATATTTTATAATCTATGTGACAGATAAAAGTAGTGGATTAAAAAATGCAATAATTCCCACTGTAACATTATGGAATACAAGTATAAATGAGAATAGTGGAAATACTCAGATATTATACCAACAGCTCAGAAATGTACTGAAGTACAGTACTTGAATAAATGTACAACCATTTTGCATACAGTAAAAGGACTGTTGTCCCACTTTGTGTGTGTGTGTGGCAGTACCCTTATCAGCGAGTTCAGAATGAAACTTGGCCACCACCCATTACAACAAAATTGTTGCCTGCTTTTAACATAATTACATTTCAGCTGCTTTGATTCCAGTCCGAAGTAATAAAACACTTCTAACCCAAACCCCAAAATCTATCCACAACTACAATTAAAGTTAAAAGTGCAGTTGTTTTATGATAAGAGCTGCAGGGTCTGTAGCCACCAAGCCCTACCACCTGCTTCTGATTGGCTAGTGGCATGTTATTTTCCCCTCACACATACCCCAGCATGCACTGGGGTTTATTTATTAGGAATAAAAAAAAGGAGTCACTAATCTGTGTTCGGTTCAGACAGCGGGCTCCCCCTACACACTTGCATACACACACACACACACACACATACACACACACACATCTGCGTACCAGCTGAGCAGGGAGCTGTCCCACTGTTAGGCTTTCACATATCAAAGAGCCTGGGGTGCTTTGGCACTGCCGGGGTAGTTGTCCTTTTTTACAAAAGACAAACAAGCAAAGGGCTCGGGATGCGGTCCAGAGCCGCCTTTGACACAGTGTTGAAATGGGGACTTGGCTCTGTGACATATATGATCTACATGTGTAAAAAAGCTGTGGTGTTTTTTTTTTTTATTTTTTTTTTTAGACATTGTCAGTTGCTTGTCCTTAGCCTATAGCAAGATAGTCCACATTCTTTACTAATCTGCCTTAACCATATATCACAAACTACATCATTTGCAGAATTGTTCAATGGCCTCAAACTTTCGGCTCGAAGCTGCTTTTGTGTCAGAGGTGCATGGAAAGAATTACCGCTAGGTGTGTGGTACGTCTGTGATGTATGGTATACAGATTTCCAGAGGTCAGGATGTTAGTCTGACACTGTGACATCACCACAACATTAGTAGTTACACAGAGAGTTGTGAATCCATTGTAAAGAGACAATCAATTGACAGGCATTTTAAATTATCCTACAATCCTCAGAAACTCCCTGAGAGACCCAAAACAGCTTATCATTATTTATCATATTTCAACAGTGGAATCCGTTATTGACGATGGTAATAATGAGAACATAGAGATGGATGATGATGATGAAGGCAATCTTAAGAAGATCGTGCAAGACATCATATTTAACACGTAGAAACAAATCACAGAGGTCCAATTCATGTACCGCAGCACAAAAACAGAACACTATTTTCAGCAAATGGAAACAAGGCCCATTTGGGATCAAAGCATCTAATGGGTTCTGGATAACCAGAAGCTGCTGTCAGTTTCTGGCCAAGCCAAACAGACATGCAAACACATGTGGCACTGCGTCCAGAAGATTTTCAATACGGCTCAGAGAATTATAGCTACATTACGTCTAATCTGAGTCTTCCGCCATACAGAAACCTATAGCAAAGGGACATCTCGGTGTGGACAGTTGACTGAATGGAAAAATAGCTAACAAAAAGGCTTTTTTTTTAGGATATTCCTTTTGCACATGTGTCCTCCTCACTCTGTCTTGAAGTGTAGCTCCATCCCTTCGGGGAAGGGAAAAGAAAAGAAGAGGAACACTGAATGCAAATCTGAAACAAACCGAAAAAGACAGAATTTATGTTGCACACTTTCTACCAAATTCTCAATTTGACCTTTTGAGGGTGGGCTGAGGAGAGGAGTGTAATGTGCCTGTGTTCCACTGTAAACCAACCTGCCACTCAGTTAAACGTTCGGTAATTAGACGTGAAGGCGGCCTCCAAGAGAATGTAAGGAGCTCTGTATGTGGGAAGTTGGGTGTGATTTAAACTTTTCAGCCAGTGTTAAATGTACCTGTCACCATCAGCACGCTCCATAATGTCAACTAATTTGGAAATGCGGAGAAATGTGCATGGATAAATAAACACATTTCAGTGTTCATGTCAGTGGTCAGACTGGTGGGTTCGGGTACAGTTGGGGCTGTCAGATGAATTCTTGATTACTTGCCAAACTTGAATCAGTTTCACTTTCATCAGTGTGTACTTTTAACATTTATTAGTAACAAATGGGCAGATTAATTCAATAAATGTGTGTATGCACCAGTGAAAAGCACACAATAGAAAAGATCTTTATGAACCCAGGGGGGGGTTTGATTTGCACATCAAAAGACCCTTAACTGTTGTTTTTTAGTACTACTAATATATGTCTTGACTGTGTACTAAAAATCACTGTCATATGTGCACCGTATGTGTGTCTTCTACTGAATTCAGCGACTGGTCACACAACAAGACCTAAACCTGGTAACACTGACTCAAGGGGAAAACATGCACATTAAAGACCAGAAAAGCCCTAATAAAAAAGCCTCTAACGTAAAACAGTCCCCATCAAAGAGATCCCTCTCAATATTTGTTGAACTCTTACATATCATATTAATGCCATTTCAGCCATTGTTCACTCGGGCTGCGTTTGATCTGTGGGGCTGCTATAACTCTGGGGTAATAGGAGCGCTAATGAGAGGAGTTGGCACTTTATAAACACTGTCAAGAGCAGGTGGAGCGAAGGGTCACACTGGGCCATTGTGTCCACCTCAGCTGGTCCTATTCAGAAGGACTTATTTTCTTGTATTGTGGTGCATTTTGACAAATCAGCATATTTCAGGCAGACGTCTTTGTTAAAAGTTAAGTCTGGCCTTAGGTGATTGTATCATGCTGAACAAATGTGCGATTAATCTGCAGCGTGGTGCCTGAACGAAAGGGCACAGGCTTTTCTAGAAAACGGGTCATCTCTGCTTCTACAAAAGATATTCTCTCCTGATGGCGCGAGAGGCAAGGACACACACAGAGGATGTATGCTTCCGTATAGAGTTTTATAACGTCTTTCAGTCTGACATTGTGCGTGAGATTTAAAAAGGGCCTCTTTTGTATGTCAAAACCTCACTTTTAATAGGTTTCTTATAAAACTGCTCAGTGATCATGGTATTCAAATCACAGCAATAGCAAAGCGCTTCCTCATTTCGGTGTCTGGAAGTGATCCCAGGCAAGGAGGTGTACCACATCTTACACTAAGGCTGCACGCTCTTTCTGTTCACTAACCGAAGGGCTCTTTCCTGCGGTGCTATACAATCATTTATTGAGGCTTAATCAACATGTATTGAATGGTGCATGTGCTTTTTGAACCATTTTAAAGGGCTCTCTGTGCACTTTAAACCTCGGCCATTGGGTTGCAAGGTTTTTAACGATATTCCAGCTAAACGCTAGAGGCAACAAATAGCTTCCGTTCCTGCAGAGCTTTTGGTGTGGGTTTCAGAAAGAATCACTTCCAATGGGAATAATAGAAAGGTACTTACATTATCTAGACAGCGGGTACTTCTCAGGTCTGGCACTTCTGTCTCTGTAGGATTGCAGACTAAAGTTTGTGATAATTTACACTGATCCACTCTGGGCATCTCTCTGTTAATAATCCTGATAAATCAAAAGATAGTCAAAGGTTTGATACTGGGGATATGCAGAAGAAAGACAACCTGTTAAGCATTTGCATATTTACTACAACAACACTGACATCATCCTCACTGTATCATCATTCTGCATTGTTGTGGCAGAAAACACATTATTCAGTGACTGCGTGATATACCACACTTGTCCAAATATACCCAACACAAAAAAGATGTACTGTAATCCAGAAGACAATACACAGATTCAATCCAACATGGGACTTAGACATTAAACAGACTGTAAATAACACAAAAAAGTGTTAAGCACAAAACTAAAGTGTGAAACAAGAAAAAAAAAACTGCAATAGTTAAAATAAATTATTTCCAGAGCAATCCGAGCCACCCAGATCATGATAACAACAAAGATTACTGTACCTCTGCTACATAACAGATCTAAGTTGTGACACACAGATTTAACTATTGTAGATATTATTCATGATACAAATATAACTTCTTTTTTTTTTTACACCTGGTTTTGAAAACTGAGTTAAAAACAAAATATCACACGGCATACACACGGGAATGATTTAAATCCAAAAGAACCATATCTATTGACTGAATTTTAAACATGCCTATTGCTCAAACATCTGTAAGTTGTCTGGCCCTTTAGGAATTTATACACATGACTTGCTGCTAAATACTTAACCCTGTTAACAATCTTTAACTTTAAAACTAGAATTTTAATGATTCAAAAAGTCCTGTACTTAAATAGGCTCTTCATTGCAATCATAAATGTAACATATTTTCTTATTTTGTACAATCTGCAAGTGAGCCTGTTGTTAGTTAATGACCATGGTAATAGGAATTACATGTGGTCACAGTTAGATGAAAGATTGTTACTATAAAAAGATTCATAGAGGCAGCTCTCCTGTAACACTCAGAATACCTATTCTCAACTTTGCACCTTTTGTACATTTAGCACATATTATATGTACTAGGACTTTTAATGCATACATTATATGTGGCTCTAGTGAGAAATGAACAGCGACCTCTGACGATTTCCAAAATCTACCCACTTGGTAACACAGGACTTTTAATCTTCCACATCACCATTGTACTGCCCTTTTTTATGCCCTGTAACTAATAGGCCACCGGGTGTGAGCCACACAGGTACCCCAGTGCTACAAAGAGACTCTACAGGAGTGATGTGGGGGTGCTTCAAAGGGACAAATTGAAGGTGGTGGAGTATATAGAATGGAAAAAGTCAGCAAGAAAAGAAAACCCTCTTCTGAACGAGGACATAATCGTTTGGAGGACTCCAGCACATAACCTAAATAATACATTTCAGGTTTTGATATAACTATTACTGCCTGTGAAGAGCCCTTTGATGTTAATTGAAACCACTGGGCAGCAATCTGCTTTATAGCACTGACAAATAACAGTTTCCTAGGGCTAAGCATTGAAGGTTAGCAAGCAGAGAAGGCACATACTTGCCCCATATGCTCATTCGATATAAATAAAAATCAAAAAAGAGCTTGTCTTCACAGAGGCAGCACAATATGCTGAGGATAGTGCCTGGCCGAAGTTGTGGTGAGTGAAAAATGCTGTTTACAATTCTAACAGTACCTTCACCAGAGGTCCCGTGTGGTGCAGGACAAAGCTTGACTGTATTATTTCCAGTTTTCCCAGTAGTTTGCTTCCTCTCTTTCATACATAAAACCACAGCTTAACTTGATAACGTAATAATAAAATCTAGGTGGCCCAACAGAAACTCCTGCATCGGAAAGATATCACTATTCACAAAGAGGCCTGTCTCTTGTATTTCTGATTTTTCAGCCCATACAATAGTTTGAAGCATGAGGAAGAGATGATTGCAGGGCTGTGGGCTCTGGTTTTAATACAGACACAACACAATGGTCTCTGTCTTCCTTTACTGTGCTTTAGTGCATTCTGGCACTGTGCTCTTCTCATCTTTTCTTCTTCCCCAGCTTTTTTAGATGCTCATTATATCACAAAAAGGAGCCTTGTCAAAGGGTCATCCGGATCTGATGCAACGTACAATAACAGAAAACATACCACTGTCATGAGCGCAAACACATTGGCCAGACCAGTAGAGGGTTATATGATGATAGAAAAAGTTCAAAGTGATTTTTTCCCCCTCCATCCCATATGATACCACATCAGAGTGTGTACAGGGATGACCTTGCCTTATGTTGAACTCCACAGGTCGGACATGAGAGGAGAGGTGCCTGCTTTAGAGCCTGATTCACTGTCGGACAAATGACAGGCATTGTTGAAGAAGGTAATTGGCTTGTCTCCTTGTAAAAAGCCTGTACATTATGATTGTTCACAGAGCCTCAGATCTGACCATTGAGAAATTTAAGATCCAGAGAACTTTCTCCTCTTGGACATGTTCCCCATCACACTGATTGACAGTGAGAACATCTGAATGATAGTTTGACGGTTCCCTCCAGTAACATACTGTAATGATGGATTGGTTTTATGGTTTGAATAGAGTGGTGTTGATTTAAAAAAGATTTTGACATCTACAGAATTAAAAAAAAAAAAACATTTATAACTTACTATCTATATATTATCTATAAATTACGACAGTGATCTGAAAATAAGTCATGGCTTGACATTTTGAGAAATATGTCTTTTGTCTTCTTGCTGAGAGTTACAGTAGATGAGAACTGAGAAACGGATGCCAGTCGAATGCTAGTACAGTTCATATTATGAAAATACAGCCAGCAGCATGTTAGATTTGGGAAGCCCAGAGACTGGAAACAGGAGATTTTAACCAGCCTAAAATCTCAGCCGGTACTAAATTGTGCCTACTAGCACTTCTAAGATTAAAAAATGTATATGTTATCTTGTTTGTTAAAGTGTGAAAACAAATTGTGGTTTTATAGGCAGTTATGTGCTGGGTTTTTTTGTGGCCAGGAGCAGTGACTTCCCTGAGTCTTGTTGTCACCTTGAATAGTCCAGCACATAATCCTTTAAAACTGCAACTTCTTCTTGTTACACTTTCCCTTTTGTATACATACAGTATAACATGTTGGTTTGTGAGATTTCGAGGTGTTGGTAGATGCATTTTGCTACTTTGGAACAGTGCCATGTGACTTTTCCCCTGTTTCAAGTCTTTGTACTAAGCCAAACTAACTGGCCTTAACTGGACAAATATGAGAATGGTTTTTCATCTTCTCAATATTCCTTTAAAGTCATGAGATTTTCTCATGAATTGCATTAAACTATTAATAAGGTTAAGGAATGTATCTAATTATGATCAAAGCAATTTCCTCTTCCTTGGCTCTGAAATAATTCCACAAACCTCCATTACTGAGAACTAAACATGATCTGAATGGTTTATATACTTTGTGAATAATTTAACAGGACCCACTGCGCACATAAGATTCTTCTACCACTGGGGTTGTGAGGACGTTGACACTATTTCACCAATGGGCCAACAATGATGGAAGGGAAAACCAAGCTTCTGCAGGGATTGCTGGACAAGGTAAGTGGCCTGTCTGTCATTAAAAACCCTATACATTATGTTCACTCAAAGAACACCAGATCTGACAGACTCAGACAAGGGGGGAACCGTCTGTTCCTTGAAATGTTAACCATAAAGATGATCGACAGTGTGAATATGTGAATGATAGTTTGACGCATAAAAGGAACAAAGTGTAATGATGGATCGGTTTGATGGAGGTTGTATGAAGGCAGATTTTGACATTATAAGATTACAAAATTTTATATATTTACAACATCATAAGATTTTTCCACATCGCCTGACATATGTTAATGTGAAAAAAACTTATATATATATGCATGCACATGGATCTAGTTTTCACAAAATATTTCCAAGGATATTTTTCAAACATATTCTCCCGTTGGAAGACGAGGACAGAGGAGAGGATATGTTGGTTATAAATAGGAATCAAAAGAACCCCCTCCATTTATTAGTAAGGAATGCCAGAGACACCGGCATCTTTGAAAGCGGGAGAGCTTTTGAGAATTTTACAAGACAGGTGAAAGAAACATGTGTGTTAAATCACTGTACCCGGCTCACTTGGGTCAGCTCTACCATAAAAGAAAAGAGATTACAAAGGAAACTAATGAAGACACTGATCAAAGTCTGTAATGGTAATATGTAACAGGTGTTACAGACCCCTGCAATCCACCCTTGCACCACCCTCCCACCACCACCGCCTGCACCATCCGTGAAAAACTCTCTCATGTATTTCACATGTGCTTCGCTAGGAACAATGGCCAGAACACATTTCAGCACTATTCAAAACATGTTATGAGCAATCTGGATGAACTCTCGGAGAGTACTCCAACTGTGGGTGATGCATAAAGGCAGCCACATAGACGCTGAGCGTTTACGGTGCGCTTTCATGATCGGTGAGTTGAAAAAGGGCTGACGTGGTTGAAGCCCACACCGGCAGAAAAACACCTGGATTTGAGATGCACGCAAGAGTTGAAAGGAGGTTGGCGGAACATGAACTGGAGCATGTTCAAAGCATGATTGCTATTTTTACACATAGTCTAAGATGAAAGTGACACTGCTTTTGATTTAGAAATAGGGTGGAAGCATATGGAATAGCCATGCTGACATTTCGGAGAAAGTGTTTGGGGGGGAAAAAAACATGCATTCAAAACTACTACTACTACTACTTATAATAATAAAAATAATAATAATACTAATAATAATAATAATAAGTCGCCTTTTCTTTTTAATATCACAGCCATTTAACCGTAAACCACTGATTTAAAACCACGTGGACCGACCTATAAGCAATTTGTAGATCTGTACCTGCGCTGCAGCTGCGCAGTGCAACATCTCGAGCGTGCTGGAGCTACTTCCGCCGCCAGCGCCCGCTCAATGTGGGATTTGTAGTCCTTACCGCCGCGTCTTTAGCATCTCCTTAAAGAACCTCTCGACAAAAACACATTTTACACTGAAAATATTGACCACAGGGCTCCAGCTGTTACAACACGACAGGCTGCCCCCGTGTGTGCTCTTTCTCACACGGGAATAGATTACGGCACCGTGTGTCGGTGCACTACAATGACCAACGTCGCCCCTAATAAAAGCGAGGCAGTGTAAACACAACTCCAGGAACATGAAAAGATCGGGTGACAGTGAGGGGGAGAAGAGAAGAAAGGTATTGATAGCGTTTTTATCCGTTAGGTCTGGCATATTTCTAAGCCCTGTCGCTCGTTAAATATCTAATGCTCCTTATGTGATGCTGCTGGCTACATTTAAAAGGCTCAAAAGCCGCGAATGTCAGCGCATACCTCACCTTGCCTGTTTCCTTTATTGTGTTTTCCATTTTTTTTTCCCCCTCAGTCTACCACAATGAAGAATTACAGTTGCATTAAAACGGTGCTTCGTCACGTAAATACACTGCAGATAAGAAGCTGTAGCTTGCAGGATAAGGTCTTGGCAACATCCCATATCAAGTAGAAACACGATATGAATTAGCAGGATGTGTGTGTGTGTGTGAGGAAATGGTGAAATATCATAACTCTTCCATAGGTTGGACATTAATATTTTATAGGAAAACAAACAGGCAAACGTTGGAGATAAATTTTGGATGTCAGGCTGGTGTGAAGAGTGAAGAACAATGAGTCAGTCGTGAGTTATATACTCCTGTATCAGGAGCAGCTGAGTGCAACAGTAAAGATAAATGGTAAAGTTGGTGTGTGGTGCATCTCAGATTTGGCGAGGTGCCAGGCCAGCAGTCTACAGCTGATTCAGGCTTCACTATAGATGCACTGGATAATTACTGGAGCTCTCATGCACATGCACAATGCAGATAACTCATCGGCTAATGTTGTGATCACAGTTTTGAAGTGCTGTCATGTGTCAGCTGTAGGTATGATCAAATAATCCTGCACAGGGAGATTTCGTGCAGGATTGGATGCAACAGAGATGCATTTATAACCCCGTGTTGACTATGTGTGTGCTGGTGTTTCGTGTTGACGTGCGGTTAAACAGGCTAACTTTGGTGTTTGTCGAGATACTAAAGAAGAGGAAGGAAAGAGGTGTGCCGTGTGCCCAAGGCATCCTGAAGTTCTGTTGCGCCTATAGTAATAGTGTCTGTCTGTCTGTCTGCCTCTGTTTCTCTTCTTATCTCCTGACTTGGACGCGGTCTGCTGTGGCACATGTGTTTGGATCATGTTAGACAGCAGTGAAACTATGTAGGACGTGGTTCCTCCTGTTTATGAAAGCAGCCATGGCGGCCAGATGAGCGGCTCAGAGAGAGAACTCATTCCAGCTGGCCCTCAGGCAGTCAGGCAGCGCTGCACAGACCTAATGGCTTAGCTTCCTTTCTCTTTAGATAAATAAAAGAATGAGCAAGAGGAATTTAAAATTGCAAAATAACTATGTGACTGTCGTCGAGCAGCCAAGAGAGAAGCTGCATGTATTTTGGCCACGTTTTAAAAAATATATAATAACAGTGGTTGTATAATGATACAGTTATTATGATAACTAATAACTTGGATATGATGGTTGTCTTATCCAGTAAGCGAGTGTGTTTGCAGTGCTGCACAAAGTGAGAGATGCGCTGCGATGGGTCCACTGTCATTCCGAGTTAGGGAATGCAAGCACCAACATGATCGGTGCCAAATGAACCTTCCCACCACAGCAAGTCAGAATAACATACTGACAGGTGGGTTGTCATCGCCTGTATATTGTATATTTTTTCGAAGTGAAATGGAATAGGATATTAGTCTAACTGCACAGGGAGAATTAATCACTACCCCTCCATATTAATTCACATAAAATGTGAAATAATTATAAAAGAAGGATGTCTTCTTTGTGGTTTTTGCAATGCTTTAGGTTCTCCTGTAGCTTCCACTCCTGAGCAACATTAAACCCATCTTGCACTCTAATTAATTGAAACAAGTTCATTATGTTTTATCAGTATTGTCATCTCAAGATGAATTTCCACACATGCCTTGGCAAACGTGGAAACAGCACTGGCCCTGTCCCTTAACCCGATGTTCTAATGCTGTCTTCTGATGCAAGCTCGCCATTTGGACAGTGATGACAAGAATAAACTGCTGTGTTGAAACAGGAAGTGTGTGTGTATGTGTGAGCGGCAGGGTAAGTAATGATCACACAGGGTCACCAGATGTTGTGAGGTCCTGGGCTCAGCCCAGCCCAGCCCATTGCTTAGATCAGCCTCATTGGTTTGTTCTGGTCGTGGCACCTAGTGCAAGCTGTTTAGGGTATTTAATTTCTGAACACTCATTAAAATGGTTTGTGTTTCCCTTGGCAATTCTGTTAAATTAACAACTACCGAGGTAAAAGCTGATTATGTGGCCACACATCCAGACATGGTTAATCAATTCTCCCGCACAAAATGTTAGCTGGTGAATTAGTGTAAAGGAAACGATTTATGGCGACTAATGCCGACGTCCTGTCATGTCAGGCCTGGTGTTTTAGCAAGAGGGGGGTGTCAGATTCAGCACATTCAGCAGCTTTGCGCTCTGCCGGCCATCTTTTTCTCCCTTTTAACCCAAGCTACATGCTGCTTGCTCTATTAATGAGCCAATAATGGAGAAATAGTGTTGGGTGCTGACATAAAACATGGGTATGGATACCTAAGGCAGGGTGGCGCATAAGCTCCAACAGAGCTAGATTTACACCTAGGCTCTGTGTAGAATGGTAGAAAAGGGAACACTCGGCATGGGGGCTCTTACAGCTTCATCAGACCCCCGTCGGTCGAGCTGTGGAAAAACCAGGGCTCAGAAAAATACGGCTGTGGCAGATAATGATACCATTACACTAATGGAGCTGGCAAATGAAGGAGAACCCAGATGCCCTGCTTTATTACCGGAGGGGGTCATTTCCTCGCTGCATTCCTAATGGCCTGAGCACACAGTATTGATCAGGCTATCATGCTGCTAATCCTCTACAGAATTACTTATCGCTGGCTAGGTGTCGATCCACCGCATGCCCTGCTTTGGCCTTGCCGCTGGGCGGCCACTGTGTGTCCAGCAGGGACCCACCGGGCCGTTTATCCAGTCATGATTTAGGGCCATGCAGGGATGGTGTCTGGGAGGTCTTCAGCTGTGGGCTGGCCAGTTCAATGTGTAAAAAAACTGAGGCAAATGAACCTTACAGCTTTCATTTAATTAAGGAGTAGGCAATGATGTGGTTCCTCCCACTTTATGGCCCCATTGGCCGCTGTGGAGCAGGCGAAGCTGTGAGGTAGGGTGTTGTTCTCAGTAATTGTGTTGTGCTGTAAATAAGAACAGGCAGCTCTTGTGCCACCAGCAGCAGCAGGATGCAACGTTTTCACCATTGGTCTGATTACAAGGTGCTCTACACACGGAAATTTGTTTCTTCAGGCTTAATTGTAGTGGACCCTCCAATTCCAGGCCTGATTACTACAGTTAGAATAGCAGATTTATGTGCGGAAAAATGTTCTACATTATTCATGGTATGCATTATTTGAACATGACCGAAAATGGTGCAGCCTGGACCCATCATCATTACAAATGAATAGGAGGGTCAGGTAGCACAGAACACTTTGCCCAGGGCTTGTGACCTGTCATATCCTTGGCCCCTTTACTGGGCCCCTGTGTGCATTAGCATCCTCAGGCCACTGGAAGTGTGACATCCTAGTATCAGCAGACCCCTCTTGTCACCTCTGGCCTTGGCTAATCAAAGAGTTTACCTTAAGGGGGGCATTTAGCCCTGTTCGTTAGGGCTACTCCAGTGGCCATAAAGAAGTATTTATATATTTCCATCTGGAACAACCTGTCGTGGGTAGGGAAACTAGCTATTGATCCAGATATTTAGTCATTTCTTTCTGCGTGCGCCATCAATATTGTGCAAACATCTGTCCACGTGAGACTTGACCTCAGCCCCAGCCTCTATTTTTCCCTCCCATTGGAGTTCAGTGATATACTATTCTGAAAAGTAAAATCAATGAATGAATATGAAGTTTTGGTGCGTAATATAGTGCAGGCCCAAGGCCCCAGGTCTTTCATTGATCTGCTACGTGAGCATTGGAGGGGGCTGATTAGTCTGCTGCTGAGCTTTCCCTCTACATGTCTTTACCTTGTCTTGCCTATTTGATCTTTGGCTCATATATTTAGACTGAGTTGTTTACAGATCAGCTTGGTTTGTCAGGCGTCTGTAAAATAAAATAATTTAGCCAGCATACTGAAAGCGCATATGCAGTATGTTCGTGCTCAGTATGGGGTAAGAATGTCATAACTTGTATTAGAGTGAAATAAATTAGATATGAGATGTAATGCTGAGATATTTACAATATTGCCCTTACTTTTATTTTACAGTTTCTGAGGCATAGAAGTGTGTGTAAATTAATTTTAGTTGAACAGTGTAGGAGAATCTCTAATTTGACCTTAGGAGCATTGCAGATAATGTAATGCAGGATAGGTCTTAGTTCGGTGATGGAAGGATGGGATTGATTATTCTATGTTTTGTCCCACTTCATCTGTGATGTACAGTCATTAAATTTGACCATTATGCACTATGTCCTATAACTGGTGACATTTAAACGTATGGAAACTGTTTCCTTAAAATAAAACAATGCATCGAGTTGCTGTTTTTCGCCCATGAGATGCTGCTCTGTCGAAGGCATTCAGTTATCAGCCATATGATGTGAGAAATCCTGCACGTCGTTCCCTCACTTCCTACCACCTTTTTTTTTATATATATATATAGCAGCCTGTGTTGAATGTATGACATTTTCAAAGTACATGATGTCTACATTTGGTTTGCATCTGGAAGGATATCAACTTTTACGGCCACGCCTGCATTGTCTCAGGGTACATGGCTAAGATGGCTCGCCACTGATTCCCATATGTGCTCAGGAGGACCTGTGATCTTACTAAACATTTAAATGGAAAAACAGAGATAGCCTTATGCTAGGCATTACGGTTTGGTGTGGCTTTGGATTTGAACTACTTAGTGAGTAATAGTGTAACAGAAAGTAAAGTAGGTAAAAGTAAAAGGGTCATCTGCAGAGGTTTGCTCCATGTGCTACTCCCCTCTGATTGGTTGGCAACTCAATGGCACGAGAAAGAGTTCTGCCAAAGGCAAACTCAGACATATTTCCAAAGACTTTCCACAGATATAACACCACATAAATCACGTCTTAGACCTATGCAACCATGTTTAGCTTGATTTCCTATTACTAGCTGTTAGTCTTTGCAACATTCTTCCAAATAAAAAATATATTATTGAAGCTTGGTTGTTTAAAAACACTGAAAAATAGCCTGCACGTGACAGTAAGTGTTAGGTAATAGTACTACTATGTTCAGCATTATCGCCCGGATGGGTTTTCTCCAATGGATGCAGTCACTAAGATTGTCCAAACAGCCCTTGACAGCTTATATGTTTGACAGCCCCTACCGAGCACCTCATATTAGTGTTGAGGCATTAGCCACAGATGTCAACGTATTCACAAACAAGGGCGCGATGTGGATCATGCAAACTGGCCGACCAGATCAGCCGTCAGATTCAATGAGATTACATCGAATGTGACCTGCCCAAGTGGGGTTCATCTGTCATGCATGTGTCCTGTCACAAGAGAGACATAGAATAATCAGTTCAATCAATAGATGTTGGTGGCTCATTGGACTGGTGCTGAATAAACATGGGAATGACCCTCTCACCTCATACACAGAGGCTAGAGCCTCTAGGGGGTTCATTAGCCACTCGAGGCTATGATCCAGGCACGTCGTTATTTTCCTTTTCTGTTTGTTTGGCATTCTGGTGTGTGTGTGTGTGTGTGTGTGTGAGATATGTGTGTGCGTACGTGCACATCTATAATGTGTGTGTTGTGGCTGCTGGTGGTGTTAACGCTAAGAGAACATAGCATATAAGTGATAAAAACCTTTAGTAAACACTGTGGATATTGAAAAGATGAACAATTACAGATCCAATATTACATCAGACTGACTCAGTCTCTGAAGCCCTTGAAGCAAAAATGTCAGCCAACATTCGATTCTACCCAGAATAGGTCGTAGCCACCCTGTTGTTGTTGCTAATTTTAGGCAACTCCCAAAAAAAAATGATTTCACCGTGCACCTGCATAAGACAGAGCCGTCTTCATGCTGTTTATTTGTGAATTTATTTTCCTTTGTAATGACTCACCTTTCCAATAAAGTAAAAGTGCCTACTGCTACGGTGTTGCCCAACATCTGGTTTCAATGGAAAGTCTAAAACCCTTCATTCACAAAAGCTGCAGGAGACCAGGTTCACAAGGCGCTGTAAATAGTAACTGTTAATTTGTACATCATAAGTTCTTTTCCATAAACGTGAGCAATGAAAGTGTGTTAAAATACCTGCCGTTTAACGTATTGCTTTGTAGGGCCTGAATGTAGGAAGTGCCTGCTTTAGCCCGAGCCAGGTTTTTCAGCATCGCTGTAAAGTTAGCCAGCTGGAGGTACACTTGGCCTCCTCTGCTAACCACCATTAACAAAATACCACAGGTAGTTTGTACTTGTAAAAACAAACATAATGTTATTTTAATGTGTTACTGTGTTACTTTATTGGAAGGGTATGATGGCAGTGATGTCAGCTTAGGGTTAGATTTCTCATGGTTATCAATTAGCAAGGCAGAAAAAAAAAAGCATTCAAATAGCCGTTAATCTGTGTAATAGAACACAAAAATATTGATGTTAAATGACTTTTAGTCGTAAGCATCAGCTGCTTACATCTCTGTAGCTGCACCAACTTCCAGTCCGGATTAGGTTTCTCTGGTTAGCCCGGATTCGCTTTCATGGAGCTCTTTGTATTGCTCGTTCCAGCATTTACTCTGCATCAAGTCTTTGAGAAGTGTCTGCTCACTTCAGGTAGTCTGTTCATGTCTCAGTGATTCTTCCTCAGAGCCCCCCCTCCCCCATGTGTTTTTTTTCTTCATCAACCTAACTTTTCCTTGCATATGCGAAGGAGCCAACGACAGTTTGACTGGCATGCTGTCAGACAGGCGATGCCTTTCCAACGGTGGAGCATCAGCCCTTTCCTGAGAGCTTGTATATGTGTGTGTGTGTGTCTTTGCGTGTGTGTAGAAAAGTGGGGGTATTGTCAGGACGTGACCGGCACACTTTGCATGTTCTTCTTCGAGACAGGTGCTCCTGGGTGAGCACTGGTGCATGACAGTTGCCTTTCATCGCTGTCTTCTCTACACTTAACCCCTGACCAGCACCCCCTCCCGCACTCCTTCCTCTTCCTCCTCATCCTCTTCTCCTCCCACCCTCTTTCCTCCACGTCTGACCTCTTCTCACGGCACTTCCCTCGGCCGTCCTGAGTGATGGACTCCGAAGGCTGGTGGGCGGGTTGCGCTTAGTATGTGGTGGTGTGGTGCGGCAGGCTTGTCACAAGCCTAACGCTGTCAGGCCACGGAAACCCAGCTGTCCAGACTGAATCACACACACACACACACACACACACACACACACACTCACGCCCACATATACTTACACCCACACCGCAACTTTTTGTTCAGCAGTCCGTAATTCCATCCACTGGCGCTGTCAAGCACTTGATCAAACGTGCATAAAGAAAGGAGCCCCTTGGCTGAATCCCATCTTCTCTCTTCCTATCATAATGTAGGCAGATTTTCCCTCCTCTGCCTGTTTCCTCAACTCTGTTTATTCAGATGAGCCTGACTGGGGGGCAACAGGTCACATCCACTTGCCTGGCTAAAATGATCCTGAATTGAGGGTTGTCTCCAGTGAGATGGAGAGAGAAAAAACACAAGGAGGGGTTAGGAAGGGCTGCTGAGCGGTCATGTCAGGGCTGTTTTGGGGGCTGTCTGTCTGCGTGTGTGTGTGTGTGCATGTGCCATGGCAGGGGTAGGGGTTAGGGAGTTTGAAGGTTCAGTTGTCAACCCCTGTGTCATGCTTGCCCTGGCCCTGTTATGTAGAGGGCATCCACTGTCATTTGTCGAGGGGACTATTTGAAGTGAATGAGCCACAGAAACATAAAAAGCCAGCGTGAGCTCCCAGGTGCCGTCAAGTACCATTCGTTTAAAAGAATAAACTTGTACTCTGCAGGAACTAATCCCTTATTAATTTGACATCCCAAAAGTTTGCGTGTAGTTAGCTTTCTTTGTTTAAGAGTTGGCCTTTTAATCAAAATCATACCTGTGTTTATTCTCGATGGAGACTGATCCAGATGTTTTATGTGGGAAGTGCTTAGTTTTATGTTGTTTTCCCTTTTTATTTTTCAAGCTTCATCATGTTAAATGAAGTAGGTGGATTAAAGTCATGCTTGAAGCCAACTTTGGGGAAGACATGTATTAGGTTAGCTTGTAGTTTTCATCCAACAGTCGTTCTGTACCTCCAAGTTTTTTGAAGTTTATCCCTGTGTGTGTGTGTGTGTGTGTGTGTGTGTGTGTGTGTGTTTGTCAGTGTAGGTGTGTGTTTCATCTGACATGCATCTCCCACATTCTCTTCACTATAGAAAAACAGCAGTGGTTAAGACTCCTTAAACTTGTTGTCAGAGTGTCAGCGAAGACATGAGCACAGCGCACACTATGAGCTTAATCCAACAACAGCCCGTCTGCCGTACTGTACACCCCGCTATCTTCAAGCGAGTGGACCCCTTCCTCACAGCCATTGTCATATATATGGGGGGGGGCATTGTCACATATGAGATGGACTCATGTAAATGCGCTGACAGGCTACTGTCTCGGCTGACTGACAGCACAGAGGGATTGGGCTAATCTGAGTGACTGATTCGAGGCGCGCAGCGGTTCGGCTGTCCCCATAACTCCTGAGAAATAGACAGCTTCGGCGGAGTTATCTGTGTTTGTAAGTCCTTCTGCTGCGCTGGGATGACAATAGGGATTAGTGCCAAGGTTCTTTAAACTGTTTTTTTATTTTATTTTTGGGAGGGGGAAAGGGGGCCTCTTATCGGTGTCTCGGCAGGATGCTGCCGCAGCCAGTTTTCCTTGACTGTCAATTAAAGAGGGGATCATTAACTTCAAGGGTATAAATGTTCTAACACTGGTATTACGTTGGGAAGCTAAGTCGCTGACAGATGTTCCAACTTTAATTCTCCACTTGTTTTTTTGTCCTTTAATTAATTTATGTATCACCGTTCGGGTTTTAAATATTTTTTCCCCCTGTCTGCTCTTTGTTAGCCTGTAATCTCAGTTACCATGGTAGTCGCAAAGACGATTGGGCCTTGTCACTCGCCTGTGTTTCTTACGTGGTTCAATCGGCTAATGTATTCAATATCACCCAAACTGAAAGGTAAACAGTATCTAATGGCGCATGCACTGCCTCAATGCAGCCTGGGAGGTGCTGGGCGGGAGGAGAACGGCATGTCTGCCTCTAGCTCTACAGGCTTTTCAGGACGACCCAACTCTTTAGAACGGCGCCTGATGAAAAGAAAAAAGTGTGCAGCTTGTATCTCTGTACATGTGTTTTTTTTCTTTTTGGAGGTAAACAAAAGTAGTACTACTTTGGGGTTTTCTTTGGGAAGCTTCGTTGGCGGTTGCGAAGCACGAGCGTGACAGCTGTGGTTGAGATTTCCTCAGAGTGGAAGTACAGACGCAGAGTTGCGGCGGCATACAGTAAGGTGTATACTGTAGGTAGCCACATCGAGAAAAAGAAAGAAAACAAGAGGAGGAGAGACGTTAAGGGGAGTGGGAGAGAGATAGGTGACAGAGACTGCTAATGGGCAAACTCTCTTCATCCACCACAACTGCCATCACCACCACCACCACCCCGTTCTCTCGTGACAGCTCTTTTCCTTTGTTCTCCCCCTCGGCCCACTCTCTGCCCGGGATTCGTGACAAGTTTTCGCGGGCTGATCAAACGCTGCGGTGACACCTGATTAGGATATAGCGCGTGTTTACAGTCGTGCATGGCGAGGACCCCCCCCCTTTCTCAGACAACAAGGGAGACTTCACCTTGACTAATTAAATTTGCACCTGCAATGCCAGCTGTGACAGCCACTGGAGGGCTGCATTTATTTATGTCACTCCATACATACTTCCTGTGACGTTTATAGAGACTGAGTTTACAGTAGCTCCTCTGTTTACCCACAGTGTTTTTTTTTTTTAAATGGCTGTGTGTAATACCGTGGCTTTCAAAATTGCTTCTGACTGATACCAAAGAAAAATATATATTATTGTGTTTGCATATTTGCAGTGTAATTTGAACAAATATGATTTCTAATTACATTTCTGTCAATCTTTGCTTGAGCATCCCTTTCCTTTAAACTGGCAAAAGTTCAATGCAGAATTCACTTACAGTAGCTATGATAGCAGGTAGCACATATCGAATGAATTTGCATAATTAGGAAATTTAAATGGAATCATAAAAACTTTTACTTCAATTTTATGTTGTATTAGTGTTTAGTGGTCGTCGTTGGAATTTTTTCAGGGTCAGTTCTTCAAGCGAACTACAACATATTTAATTCCATATTGTCACTTGAGAGTTTGTGAGATCTGATGTTAAAAGGGTTGTGAACCCTTGTCTAAAATAATGTGATTTGTGACGTGTTCCTCGTCTAACGCTGTGTGTATTTAATCACGGGTTAATGTGCGTACACATGTGTGTGCTTGTATATGATCTGCCTTTCAGAGCGTGAATGTGTGTGTATCTATCTAAATCAGTGTTGAGAGTGTAAAAGGCCACAGCTGAAGTGAGCAGGACATCATTCACCCAGTAGCAGTAGACAGGGCCTAGTAATTTGTGGCTCAACCCCCTTCCTCACTTACTCTCTCTCTCTGTCTCTCCACAGCCCCCCTTACCCCACCATCCTGCCTCCCCAGCCTCAAATTGACCAGGCTCGACTGCTGGTCATGCTGTATTACATGGGTTAGATGAAGTAATTATTTCTAGGCCACTGACTACAAGCAAGATTAATAGTTTTTGAAACGGCCATAATGGAGGGCTGACCCGCCGTGACATAAGCATTATTTCAAGCTCACCTCCACTCTCATCCCTCTCACCTCTGGGCACTGGCAGAGTGTGATTTATACTTGGGTTAATGAGGGGAGGGGACCTAGGAGCCCAGGGCCACCAGCATACCAGTACAGTGTTACAAGCCTGCTCCCCAACTGAGCAGACAGTGTGGTCACTCGAGGAAGGAGTTTTTGCTTGATTGGGTTTTGGAGACGAGACATAAACCAATTAAAATCAGTTTTTAGTTTTATCGTTTTGCTGTATGTTGGAACTTAACGTGAAACTTAAAATGTTTGGCACTCACTGAGATGTCCTTGAAAGAACAGAACAATATGCCATTGATATTGATAAGCCCTGTATCCTGGGTCACTTTGTCTGTCCACTAACCCCCAACCATGATGCTCTGGAGCCTTAAGGACCGGAGAAGCTGGAAGGTTGTCACTAGGTGGCACTTGGACATCATGTTATCAAATGCTCTCTCCCCTCCACCCCACCCCACCATGCTCTTCCCCTCCCTGCCTGCCTCCCTCCCTTCCTTGCCTGCCTTAGTTCCTCCCTCCCCTCTGTGCTAAGTACACCTCAGATGTCAGGGTGTTTTATTTTTATTGGATGAGGGCAGTGTGTAATGCATTCACCTCCGTTCCTGCCAGCTGTTAAATGCCCCAGAACATGGTCTGGCCAGGCTCCGCCCCGTTAACCCCTCTGATTGGCTGTAATAATTAGCAGAAGTGAACAGTAACTATGGCGCCTAGCAAGGGTTTGGGACAGCTTGCAACTCCCTGATACGTACGTGACAGAATGGTCCATCCTGCCCAGGCTTAAGTGTCTTGGGTCTGGCCCAACCTGGCCATGTCCCTCTTTACTCGAGTGCATGTGTGTATTTTAAGCTTTAATATTAACCCTCAACTTAAACACATGCATGCAGTGTGGCACCAGCAATTACATTTTCAAATGGCTGGGTTTGTAAACCTCCAGGATGTTAATCTGTCACTATTCAAGCTACTGGGAAGAGTGAAAAGAGGATTAAGCTATTCAATTCCTGGTAGAATATTTTCCTTTGTTCAGAATGAGTGAAGGAAAAATAAATAAAGAAATGAGGTGGCTTCTCAAGCAAGACAAGTGCTAGACTTTAGGATTTGGCTAATGCCATTATAGCAAACTTATCTGCTTCGGGGTCTTCAAGGAAGACAGGCTGGCGGCCGTGTAAACAGCCACAAATAATATTGGTTCCTTAATTCAATATTAATCTCAGGTCACATCATAATGCCAGTTTATCTGGGTCAAACACCACATGAGATAGAATTAGACCTGTCCTAGATGTTCAGTCCACATCTGCTTTGCGCCATATGTTTTTCTAGTGGCTTAGGTGATTGTAAGCATTTCAATTTAGGCCACCGCTCTAGCTTATTAATAATAGCATAGTCCAAAATATGTTCCAACAAATAGATCTCGTAAAGCCAACCAAAGAAGCTGTCTGTGTAGTAGTGAAACTAAATATGATACAGTTGATTGCAGAACTGTAAAGTCCATTAACAAAGTACATGATGGATGGGACACTTAGGCCTGTGTTTGGAAAAATTGCAGCAGACAGCATCCTCTCTATTTTTCATATGTATATGATTTTTTTCCCCCCTTCCAAAGTGGCTCATTTTACGTGTTGTGTGTGAATGTGACATACAGCTGAGCTGAAGGTAAAATATCCTTGAAGTGTTTTGTCAAGCAACATACTGTATCAACTCTTATGTTTAGCATAAGTGTATAATATACCACATGATAATTGTCACAGCTGTCAGCCAAACCGGCACAGTACCCCCTATCTTAGCCCCTCATTTACCCTTGACTCCCAACCCCTCCGGTCGGATTGCACATCATCTTTATCCCAGATGAAGTACCAGACTCGGTAGTGTCAGAAGATGATCTAATATGGAGCGGGAAAGGACACAGAGCTGGGAAATCATAGTCATTTGGAGAGGTTGCTTGTCACATGATGGGTTTGATCAAACAGTGCTGCGGTACACAGAGCCGGGTCTTTGCACTGTCTAACAGTGGTACTGGATTAGAGACACAAGCCACTTCTACTGTGATCAGTCACTCACACATGGAGACACGCGGCAGGGCTGAAATCCTCCTTGCACACTTCATCCACATCATGTACACGCTTCTTTGTCAAGCCTACTGTATGCAAATGAGGGAACACTGCTGTTGACAATGATAGTGCTCCACATGCCGGTTGTTTCATTGTGTTCAGGCCCTTTTTTTTTTTTTGATGCTTTATTCTGTAATACAGGTGCCTTGGAGCGAGGTTACAGTACCGGCGAGTCTTGTTCTATAGCTGCCTGACCTGCCTGAGTGCCACTGATCTGTGACATGTTGAGACAATGGCAGCCTGTGTGAAGAGTCCGGCTCTACACCCCTCAGACTGTGTATGGCTAAGTGCTATTGAATTGTTTATTGTCACAAATCACAAACCTTTCAATGACTAGGTGCGACCACCGTACACCCACTCATCCATCCAGCTGCTCTGCCCTGAGTGATGTGTTGGTCTACTGGGCTCTGAGGAGCGTAACGTCAGCCTCCGGAGCTGGGGATTTTAAACGCTCCACCTGCTTATCGATCTCTTCTGCCCCGCTGAGCCAGCCAAGCTCAAGCAGCAGAGAGAGAAAGAGAGAAGGTGAGATGCAGAGGGGAAGGGCAATCTGGTGGCCTCAGTCCTTTGGTCCTGAGGTCTGTCCTTGACACTGCCTGTGGGACAGGCCTGGAGGACGCCTCTTGTCCTCCCTTTAAGCTCTGCATCAGGCCCCAACAGCTAGCCGGCCCTCCCCCTGGGCCAAGCTGCACTTTGCACAGCCCTATTGATTTTTTGGAGGGGCAGGAAAAGTGTGGCTGGATGGTGAGAGCGAATGAGGGAGGGAGGGAGGGAGGGGTAAATCGAGAGAGCTTTCTAAAGCACTGACTTCTCCTTGACTGCACCTCGAGACGCGACAACCCTGTTAGAACAACTCAGTGGCCCCGGTGCCCTCGCTGAAAACTGCTAATCACAGTCTTTCAATCAACGCTCCCCTTCCTCTCTTCTCTTTCCTCCCTCCATCCCTCTCCCGTCTTCATTTTCTCACTCTTTTTTTCCTGACTTTCCCCTCACTGAACTGAACCCCGCCTGAATACCAAGGGACTGCGTCTGCATTAAAACTGGCCATTCCACATGGAAAACAGCTGACCTCATGAAAGCATGTTGTAATTTGAAGGTGAAAACTAAAAAGCTTTTCTCGATCGACATAATCTTAATGGAAACATTATGGCCCAGCTGCAAACTAACAATTAAGGCAAAAGGGCAAATGGCCCTTGCATATTGGTGGCGGTAGCCAAGTTCCTACGGCTCTAGTGACGACAAAGGCTGCTAGTTCGAATCCTGCACTTGGTGTAATGCTCAATATGCCCTTGAACAAGTTGTTTAACCCCTAGTTCCTCCAGCAAGGAACTTTTACCGGCCTCCAGAAATCTGTACACATAGCTTCTGTGTGTGAAATTGTTTAAGTATGAGTGTGAAGCCGCTAGTATGTTTCTGATAAAGAGCATGCTCAGTCAATCTTTCCCAGATAAATAAAAAAAGGTTATGTGAGGCATACCTCGACAGATCTCTTAGGTAGCCCTCCTCTCTTTCTCTTCTTTCCTTGTCTTTTTCTCTCCAGATTTGACACTTGCTAAAGGTCACAGAAACATCTTTTTTTTTCTCCCCTTTGAGGTGTAGATAAGTGTGAAATAGATGTTGACACCACAGACACGTTGAAAAGCACTTAAACAGAGTGGCCATGTGCCAACCTGTCTGTGTCTGGCTTTGTGCATTTGTAAATACTTTTGAATGATTGATCTAGAAACCTGGGTCTCTCTGTAAGCCTGTCAGGTGCAGTGAGAGGAGATGGAGAGTTCAAAAAACAGATGAGGTCCAGTACTTTTTTTTCCCCCCTCTCTTTCACACGCATGCACACATACTCTCCACCTGACAGAATTACACGTACCCTGGGATGACTGGAAGACGAACTTTAAGTAAGTGTGTGTGTGAGAAAGTGCACACATGGCTCACAAAGAGAGAACTGTACAGGACTTTTGATGTTTAGTTAAAATGGCGCACCGGTGTGCGTGTTAGTGTACCTTATCTCGCACGTGTGACATTTGTCAAATGCGACTGGGCGCCAATAAAGGTGGTCACATTGTGTGTCTGTGTGTGTGTGTGAATCTAATTAATGACTGGCAGAGGTCCCCCGCAGCTCTGGTAATGTGCTTAGATCAGTGTTATAAACAGGGTGTGAAAGGTCTACTCAGCGCCAGCCATTTAAATGACTGGCCTCTTGTTCAGGTAGATGGATGGAAATGTTCTAATATTAATGATCACGTCCCCCGCCGACCTGTCGCGAGGTGAAATGAACAACGCAGCCCTCAGCCTCCAACAACAATTAACGGGCCAGAGCCAGCCTGTCTGCCATTTGTCATCACTTACCCCACCTGTGGACCCCCGCAGAACACACGCTGAACGTGTCTGTCGATATATACAGAATGTTCGCTTTATTGATTTGAAAAAATGCAGTGGTTAATGGCATAGCGTTCATCATCATCTTTCATCTTCCTTATTTATTTCGGGGCATGTTTCTTTTGTTCTTTTTTTTTTGTTTTTTGTTTTGATTGTATTAAATTAAAAAGAACAAAACAAAAATCTGATTATGACTGAATATGACCCAAATCTTGATCTGTCTATATTATGTGTAATATGTGTCTATAGATGAAATGTGGAAGATTATGTTCTTAATAACTGACATAAGCATCTGATCCATATTGTTTGCATGAGCTTGGATGGATGACCTTGCATTGAACATGATTTGTGAATGTAGGCTAGCTCTACATTGTCAAATTGAATCTGTAATTACGTCTCGGGATAATACAGATGATCCAGAATAAAGACTGATATCAGCAGGAAAGTACTAGATGAAAGATATTTAGCAACATCCTCCAGAATGACCTATGGTTCTCACAGTCCAATTCATATTCATGAGCTGGTCCTGAGTAGGAGTGCAGAGACATTGGGGTTACACATTACCATTACCACCCCCTCTGAGGTCAACTCCCACACATTCCTGTTAGCCATTGCACAGTTAGCCGTCACATTGAGTCACTAAACTTGCAGCTGGTTCTTAAAATAAATGAATTCCACAAGTGGCTGTAAACAAAATGTCAGAAATGGTTAATTTTTGCCCTGGGTGTGTGGCATGCATGAAATGAAGATGCATAATCTGTGTAAATAGTTGAAAAAGGTCATTTCTGACATCGTAACAAGTACTGAAGCTGCTGTTTTTCAGTTTGAAAAAGAAAAAAAAAAGCTGGTAGATGTGATAAAACTGCAGCAAGAAGAACGTCAATAAATGTGGAACGTCTTTCTGCACGTGTGGTCTTGTATGTCGGTGCTTGTGTAGATATTTGTGTGTGGTGGCACCTAGGTGTTGTGTTATCTCACCGTAGTTCAAGTTAGTAGCATACCCTAAAGATGAGGTAGACCTCGAACTATAGAGACCTTTATGGCAGTAAAGTTGGGTTGGACTTTTGATTCAAGTGTTTTTATTAAATTGCTTATATAGTTTTTTTTTATTTTCTACATTCAAAGCACAATTCAAGTTTCTTACAGACTTTATTCATTCTATGCATCACGCATGCAAACACAAATGCTCTGGTAGGATGGGCACTCCCTGCCCTTTCTCTAAGCCCTCTGTTGCTTCACACAAGCTCCCTACATTCTCCAATCCGGTGCCAAATGGACCGGGGCGGAAACACCTTTGATGTACATGGGTAGTCTGTCTGTTTGAGTCCGGCGTTTTACAGCCGACTTGTCAAAACTGTTGATTCACCATCACTTTTGCAGAGGTGGACCAGTTCTGAAATGGGTGTCACACAAGTACCAATGGCTTGCTGTTTAAACACGGAGCTCTTGTACACAGCTATCTCTTATCAAGTCATCCGGGACTGCAAAAGGCCCAAGATCTAAAGTTTTTGTGTCTGCCTGCAAGCTGAAGCGCCTGAAATCAAAGAAGTGCTGCCCTCCTTTGGATGGAGGTTTTGAATATAGTACACAGTACTTCTTGCCTCACATTGTAGTGTATTAACATAAGAAGAAAATAGAGATATGAGCCAAGATAGAAAGAAGAATTTCTGCTTTACTAAACATGACAACATGACCAAACAAAACGTGTGCACGAGTCGTGAAACATAAGAAGGTGGCACTTGTACTTATCAAGTCATCTTAAGGGCTTCCTCTATTGTGGCTCTTTGTCCAGTCCAGTGGGGACTTGTGTCCTCTTTCAGCCTTATTCTGGGCTAGACAAAAGTGTGACTGAAAGTATTTTTATCCCTGCAGGAGCGGAGTTATCTGGCTATTTTGAGCTATTGATGCTGAGCACTGGACATTAATCTACTTTTGCAAAGAAACGCTTTGAAGAAAGTGTCCGTTGAAGTGTCACAGATGGGGAATAAATGAAATTAATAAATATATGGTACACACAGTTTGATATCTCTTATAGGCCAAGATCAAAGCAAACCAACTGAGTTCTATTCTACCTAATATGTTTTTCTGTGATAAACAGTCCGGCTGAGGGAATAATCCCATCAAGGAAGAAAAAGATTAAAAAAAGAAAAAAAAAAACATCAGATATATCACTCAGCGCAGATGGTTGGCACGGCTACCGTGAAGCATCCGTGTTATTATGGGATTGGTAATCTCGTTTCTTGGGTCTGAGTGGAAATGCAGACCTTTTTTTTTTTTTTTTTTTTGCGCCTCGTGGTTTTGGTTTTTCTTCCAGAATCAGGTGCAGACACAGAGACAGGAAGACAGACACAGCAGCCCTCTGATACTGTGAGTCTCCATCTGCTTCAGAGGGCTCCGGTAACTTCTTGTCTTTCTTTTTTTCTGTGGAATTTCTGAGTAGCTTGATGTATTTGACATGTGTGTGACAGCGCTGGTTGTGTGCGATTGGGGTTGAGGCATCATGCTCGCTACCCCGGCTGCGCCTTTTTATTTTTTATTTTTTTAGGATGAGCACGCATGTGTGTGTATCTGTTGGGAGTCTTATACACATACTCACAGTATGAAGATACTCTTGTGCTTGTGTACACAGTAGTGGTTTGCGCACTGTGACTAAAGCAGATTGTAATGATCTTACTTATGTGCACACAGGAGCACATCTACACTAGATGGATGCCAGGATATGGATCCATACACATTCACAGCAGCAGCACATAGATAAACACACACAAACACACACACACACAAACACACACACATACAACACTAGCCCAGAGCCTCACCTTGATATCTTGAGCTTCTGTCATGAGTTAGAATTTGACACCAATGAATGTGTGTCAGGTTGTCAATTTCTTCCAACAGCCTTTGAATGCAGTCTGGCCATGAATAGTGCATGTTGTTTTGTTTTTTAGATTCCAACTGTCTGCAAGTCTGTTTTTGTTTGTTCCAGAATAACTTGGAAGGCCTGTACACTCATGTGCATCCTTTAAGAAAACTTTCAGCAGGTGTTGTGTTGTTTAGCCTAAGGTAAAGATTCAGCCCTGAAGGTAAATTCACCAAACTGCTTCAGATCTGATGCCCTCCCATTTCTTCCACCTCCATTATTGGGATCTGTTTTCCTCCCTCCTGTCTTTAATGCACATACTTTTCACCGCTTGCCCTCTTTTTGATCCAGCCCCCTTTCGAGTCAGGACACACATCTTTTTATACCTGCACTTTAATGTTATTACCTGGACATTTTATTTCACTCTAAAAGTCAAGACATATTTTGGCAGCCGGTTCCCATTTTCCCTGTAGTGTGCCACATGGGGTCTTTGACATTATTAGGGCAAAAGAAAAGTGAGACGCTTGTTGTAAATGTCTCGGAAATATACACACGGACGGTTCTCCTTAAACTATCACAACCGCTTGCTGGTTGATCCACAGGCCATTCACGCAAAACTTTAAAAGATGTAAAAAGACAGTGGCATGTCGGTGACATTTCTCCTTCTCCTGCTGCCGAGACACCATGCAGAGGCTGTGTGTGTGTGTGCGTGTGTGTGTGTGTGTGTACACCTGCAGGGAATGAAAATTAGCTTCTGAACCCACATATGCACACAGATATAACACCTCCATGTACACACACCTACGCACAAGCACATACAGGAGGGCAAATAGAAGCTGGGTGGGGAAATAGTTGTGAAATTTATTTGGGCATATAGTTTTTATGCCAGTTGCCATTGGATTTACAGGTCAGAATGGAATGCGTCCCAATGAAAAGTACTTTGATCCCTTCACCAGGTTTCCGTTTTTATTGGTGGAGCTCTGTATGGCACAGGGCATCTTTTATAAGGTTGTGAGGAACCCCACAGCAGCCTCCACCAAATCATAAAAATGTGAGACGTCAATGAAAATGACTGTTTACCAGATTTGGTGACATCACCGCCAGTTTTGTTAGCATCATTTGTTAAAATATATATTTTTCAATGATCCCAAAATAAAAATATAATACAAATAAAATATAACTCTAGTATGTGACATTGTTTTAGATTTCACACTAAACAAGTTGTAGAGTTTACTTTTAAATCACATTTTTATTGAGGTATATATTTAAGTTTTATGTTTTCACTAAAATAAAGTTTCACAGTGGAAGTGGCAGTAGAGATAGACTCTGAGAGTTATTCTTTGTGTTTCTGAGGAATTGACATATGTAGAGCATACAAGGCTGTAATAGATTTGTGTCACACAAGCTCTATGTTTCTTAACCAACTTCTCATCCCCATAAGTAATGTGATAGTTTTGTAATATTAGTGCCCTGTCACAGCACTCTGTTAGAAGGTGGATGTTTTAAGGTACCCAAAAGCTACCTGCAGAAGGTTCCTGCTTCTTCCTATCAGCTTATATCACTGTGTTGTGTTCCACAGAGGCGGAGGCTACTGCAGGAGTTGGGAGACCAGAAGATCCCTTTTCTGGGACCTTCAGATCGGGGCTTTCAGCAACTGGTGAGCCAGCCATGCTTTCAGATAATGCTAATGATGCCTTTTGCCTGCTGTAACCTGCTGCCTCAGCCCTGTACCTTGTGAGCTGAGAGAGAAACGCTAGTGTAATGGATGTAATGGAAATGTGATTCCATTTGTAGAAGATTTGTATGCTCATACTTTTAATGATAAGAATATCTTGTCTTTCTAAGTGGGATTCCAGTTACTCTGGCCTGGTTCTGAGGAAATCCTGCTCCGTTCCTCCTGAGCTCCATGGCCGGGTGCAGGCAGCTCTCCTCACCCTGAGAAAGAAGGGCTGCCTCCTGAGGGATTTGGTTCGTGTCCGTGACCGTGATGTGTTCACCACCGTGTCGCGAGCTCTGCTTGGTGAGCCGGGCCACACATATCGCTATCTGGACACAAGGCTCTTTGCCATCCCCTGGCACAGTGAGGACACGGAAGTCAAAGGACAAAACTGTTGTGACCCTGACTTGAGGGCTGCCTGCAAGGCATTGTGGGAGCTTAACACCTTCTTCTGTACTGATGTCTCTCAGCTGAAGGAAGGAGACAGGCTAACACAATGTACAAAGGGAGAGGCAGAGACCAAACAGGTTGAAGAGGGGGACACAGAGTCTAAACACAGTGAAGACTCCAAGAACAGTGAAGGAGGGGACTCCGAGTCCCGGCAAAGTGAGGAGGGGGACACAGAGTCCAAGCACAGTGAGGAATGGGACATTGAGTCAAAACACAGTGAAGAAGGCTGCTCTGGGTCAAAACGAGAAGGAGAATGGGAGACTGGGTCCAAACATAGCAGTGAGGAGGCAGAGTCCTCCCAGGTTAAACCAAGTGAAACAGGTGTTGCAGCAGGGTCAGAACATAGTGAAGGAAAATATCCCGGCTGGTCACCTAAAACCACTGTTGGCGCAGAGACTGAACCTATGGGACTGGGGACCCAAGAGAAACCCGTGGCCCAACTCAAGCACAGCCTGTCAGATCACCACACTGAGGACAAAGAGGAACAGGCAAGCGGGCAGGGCTGTTCCCAGCCGAGTCCTCCGCAGGTATGCACCGGTCCTGTGAAGTTCAATGTCACCTTACTTAACTACATGGACCCTGCAGCTATGAGCCAGCTCAAAGAGGAGCCTTACTATGGCATGGGGAAAATGGCAGTTGGGTGGCACCACGATGAGAACCTCATCACTCATTCGCCAGTGGCTGTGTACAGCTATAGCTGTCACGATGATAAAGGTAAGGAAGAAAGCTAAAGTAGCTTAATGAGTTAACTCAATAAAAATATTTGAGATCTATAGATTCAACACTTTAGAGTACCTAAATCCAAAGTATTGAATGCTAGTCTTGGCATGTTTCTGAAATTAAGATTCTTTTTGTCTTTGACTGCAGTTTCCCATCAACTTAGCTCAGTTGCTTTATGGTGGATCAGATGCTTCTAACCTTGGTGTATTATGGCCCTTCAGCTGTGCTGTAGCATCTGTAGACATGGCCTCTGGTGAGGCAACCATCAGATCCATCTGTGTGATAGTGTCAGGGCATTATCAAATGTCATCACTGGCTTGCTGCTGACAGCCTTATCGCCGACGTGTGTTGGGAGATCACAGACATTTGGATCAGAGCTCTTAACATGCGCTCAATGGCGCAGTCTAACAAACAGGCCTTATCACACACACAGCATCTCATCTAAATCATTTCCCCAAGAAATGATCAATGTGCAATTATCTGATATGGAATAATGAGCCCTGCTTTGATAAGTGTTCCTAGACTGTACTGTATGGATAATACGATGTCTCCTAATTATGGAATGTGCACTCTTTCAAGAGCTGATAGATCTTCCTGATCGAGTGGATAGAGAATCTCAGTGAGAGGGGATCTTTATAGAGTATATGCAAAACAACTGCAGCAGACAGTATCACCATATCAGATATGTTTAATAGCCTCCTTGTAATTTGTCATCTTGTTTTTAAATACGTTTGCACAGTATACTGTACATTGCAAAATACATTTTATTGTAAAAATATTACATCATAACACAAATGATAAATGAAGCACCATTTCGTGCATTACACTTTGCATGAACACTTTATCATCAAACCCCGAAATGAGTGGATTTTAAAGTAAAACGCGATATCCTGTTGCAGAGGGAGAAGGTGCAGCTGTAGTTCAGCAGACATACAGTACGTGTTCTGTACTGTTACTCCACCATCTGCATCTGTGTCTTGAAATTGTAATTTTACAGTATCGTTCAAGTCCAATGCCAACTGCTCTGACATCCCAACACATCTTAAGCCTTGGCTTTTCTTCATTGGCGTCCCCCTAACCAGGAACACCTGCTCCAGAGGTCTGCCTCAATGATTTGTTCCAGGCCATTTCAACTTTGACCCTGTGAACACAGGCTTCAAACGCTATGGCATAACACCTTACTGGGCAAAGCAGCTGTGTCTTTTCTAGTCCTGAATGACCCCACAGCTCCATACTGTAGAGAGGAAAGTGTGATCAGAGCGCCATAGAGCTATATCCCAGTAGCTGGCTCTGAGAATTCCCAGAACCAGACAAATGAAATTGTTACCCTGAGGACTGTTGAACTCTTAGAATAAAGTTCACATTTCTTACATTGTGCCTGAGAAGAAAGAAACACAGCACATTAGACATGTTAGATATACAGAGACAGGATGGTTTGCATGACACCTGCTTCCTTTGAGAGGCTTTCTTTTCTCTTTGGGCAGCCTCACCTAGTTTTTTTCTTTTTGCTTCGGCCAGCGGAGTGTTTTTCCCAGCTGCACTGGTCCAAAGGAATCTGCCACGACTGAGCATTTTCCGGCACAGAGGATGATCTTCCACCATTCCTGAGGCCTTTGGGAGTGCTGTCATTAGCTGGCTCTCAGAGCACAATGGCTGGAAATTAAGTTACTATTTATCCGTGCTGAGCAAAGGAAAAGGCAGCTGTGGGGCAGAGAGGCCCAGAAAGACTTTAGTATTGATTTTGGTGAAGGGTGTTGGCCAGCCAAGCCAAATCTTGTTTTCTTAGTACGCCATGTAAGAATGGAAGGAGATAGAGGAGCAGGGGAGGCGGTTACAGTGAATGGGTTCAGAAACAGGAATATCATAGGATACCTACTGTCCAATAACACACTCTCACACACTCACTAAACAACATCAAGGGCTTTTATCCAACTATTTCCTCTTGCACAGCATAATGATAGCATAAAGATCCTGTGCTAACAGCCAATATAATCACAGCAACACATATCATCTTTGCTCTGCTGTTAAGTGATTCTTGCCTTCTGGAGACAAAGGCTTACATCTTACATCCATTGTTTGGGTGGTGTGGATTTAATCATTGCACTCCTTACTATATAAAGTGGTAACCCTTAATATTATTTAATTTATTTTTTTGGCTACATCTTTGCTGATAAATTGGCACTGTTATAGCGTTTTAGCACTACATTACCCAGACATATCTTGTATTGTGGAAAAAAAAAAAAGTGGTGTTAAACATCCTTAATTATAAAGTTTCCCATTAGAATGTGAGAAATTTTAGTTTAAGCGTACGCTCTGTTGAACTAACACTGGTTGGAAACTGTTAAAACTAAAAGCCTGAAATGTGAATATGAATGTAAAATGCAAATGTTACAGAGTTTGGCTATGTATGACTGACAGGTGAGAGCAGTGAGGGAGGCAGCGGTGAAAAGGCCTTCTGGAGGATTGGGCTCAAGGTAGCCTGGGACATCCACACACCTGGCCTCATGCTGCCACTGGAATCTGGAGACTGCTATTACATGAGAGGTACTAAATCTTCTCTATAAACACACACGCACAGACACACGCGCATGCGCATGTAAACACAGAGCTCACACAACTCAGTCACATTTGCCACCGTGTCTGACTTTGGAGGAAGGAACAGTTTTATTACCCTGTGTTTTAGTGTTTCTGTCCCAAATGACCCATAGCAGCAGGATGCACTTCACTCTCACTCTCACTCCCATGCTCTTTTCTCTTTAACTGTCTCTGCAGGAGAGATGGAGCTGAGGTGTGTATGTGTGTGCGAGGGGTTACTTGGCCTGAACACAGAGCTTTAAGGTTCCATGAAATTGTGTCCATTAGAGAGGTTAGGAAAACCAAATGTTATTTTTTGAAGTCTTGTGACCCAGTGCTGACTATGTCTCTATGGAGAGGACAGACAGCGAGCCACAGGGGTGTAAATCATAGCTTAAGGCTTTTGGCCGCAGTAGACACCTCCACCCTCCTCTTTTCGGCCCTGTGGGCCCTTCCAAGCTTTCTCATATTTTCTGAGTGTGAAGACATTTATCCACATCACAGCAAAAGCTTGTGTTCAGATGTACAAAAAGTAAGGCCCCTGGTTGCATGAATAGGGGATTTATATTTTTTTTAAGGGCCTTTTGTTTTCAAAGTAACATAAGGATAGACAAACAGTACAATCATGAGACAGTCCTCCCTTCATCTGCTCAGTGAATTGCAAATGAGTTGATTGTGATTGTAAGGTAAAGTTAAACAAAAATAAAAACTAATGTAGATCAGTAGTATAGACTAAACTCTAACACCATATCCATCCATGATATTCAGCAAGATATTATGCAAATTTAATTTACCCTTAGGACTCATAATCATATATCTTGTTTGTTTTATTTAATCCATCTTTACATACCAAAGATTATCTCTTTGTTTACTACTATTTCCCCTCAACTTGGTTTGGGTAATTCCTTTTCTGAAGTCCATCTAACTGCTGTTGGCCCATGGTGGCTGAAGACAGATACGAACCTCCTCTGATATACACTATGTAGCAAAAAGCTTCTTTCCACCTACTTACATTTTCTACTTATGTGATTATATATGTATTTGACCTAGTGATTAAAGAGACTTCCTTGTGATTCAAAGTTCACAGTTTTTTCATCCCTCTATCAGCATATACATATATACATTTAGTGCATAATCTCATGTGCTGTCAGTGTTTTTTTTTTATGAAGAACACCCTACCTGTGCACTGTAGAAATGTCAAAATCTTAAATACACTGCAAGATTTACAACAGCTTTCAGCTGAGAGCAGTTTGGAGTCCCAAGGATGTAACTGACGTGATCTACTAGCACTATATCAAATGCGTTTTTGGAGGCGATACGCTGTATTTTAAGTATTTTTTTGTGTCTTTTGGATTTTGTTGAGTTTCATTTTGTGTTCTTAGCCTGGGAGCACTATCCTATATTTCACTAAACAGTGCAAGTTAAAAAAAAAAAAGTTTTATGTATAGCATGATATCTAAAATATATGCAGGTGATTTATGGTACAAAGGCGGGGGCAGGGGTTGCATGGACATATCATATGTGCGCAAACACATGGGCTGTCCAGATGCTGTACACTTACAGTACCCGCTGCCTGCCAAGGTGTACAACATCAAATGCTGTATACAAATGTTGTATTATAAGTAACCACATTCTGGAGTAATCAGCATGATTACAGCAGGTGAGAAATTGCTGTTTTGTTAGCATCGGAAAAATCTGCTTTACTTGTACACTCTAGATTGAACTCTGTATCTGTAAGAATTAAATTTCTTTGATAAACAGAACAATTCCTGATGGGTCTTAGTTTGCCAATAGATAAGTATTAGGTAGCTGCTTTATTTTTTATGTTAGCAGGACTTAAATAATAATTTGCTGTGCTTTTTTTTAATACATCCATATACCATATGTCACATTTATTACCCTGTAACTGTAATCTAATGTGTCTACGTTATATTAAAGTAGTTATAGTAGTTTTCAAATAGGCCGCTAGTAATTGTTTGTCAATCTGACTCATTTTTTACAAGTAAGAATTCCTGAACTTGACTCTTTGAAGCTGCTATGTTTTCTTCCGAGAGTGACGATGTCTGTACCTAATATTCAGCCTGACGGGGCTTGAAGCCGACCTCCTTTAGCTGGATAAGATTTACAATAGAACAGTCAGTTTCAGGCCAGCCATGATAATAGAGTGATGGGCTGTTGTGCAGACCATTCTAATGGGACTTGACTGTCGCGGATCAGTGGGGATTTATGCTCCACTTGGTGAGTACGCCCTTGAGAGGCCAACTGCTGCACAACGATAGCAGCTCACACAGTCCTTGGCTGTCTGTCGCTTTGTCGGTCTACCTGAATTAAATACTTGGCACAATGCACAAACATATGCACACACCTATAAATTCACACAACCCACATGCACAAAAATACACATACTCACACATGCAAGGTATGCATTCCTCTGCTTATTGGACGAAGGACATGCTCTCCCCTACTCCTGTTTCATACACACACACGTACACACAGAGAGAGCAGTCACCACTAAACCATGTGTTAAAATATATTGTACCAGTGTTTCAGTGACATACACCGTATGATAGATAGTTTTGTGGTATTAAAAGAAAACTACAATGGTGTATAACCACAGACACCGTAATGTCTTTTCAGCACCATTTGTCGTCGGCTGGCCCTTTTGAACTGCTAATGTCTGAGCTGCTGGAGGCAAATTGAATCACCATCATTTCCACCCAAATGGAATTTCAGTGGTTAAAAAAGAACAATGCAAGTCTTGACACCGGGCCTGTTCAATAATCAGATTTCCAGCTCCCAATGCACAGGGGGACTGGAGAAAAGAGTTGACCCAATATATTTAAAAGCCTGCTTCCTGGAAAAGGAGGACAAGTGGCAGCAGGCGCAGGGGTTGAAAGAAAGATAAATATTTATTACAGTTATCGAGTTTGCCTCTACTCCCTCCTGATCCCACTGACGCATCAGACGCGCCAAGAAAAGAGCAGATTGATGGAGATAATTTGTTATTGGATATAAACAGTTTTAAAGACGCAGAGTAATTCTGCCCAGAGACCTAATCCTTCACAATCTCATCAGGGTGAAGAAAACACCGGCAAGTTGTTTTGTTTGTCACCATCTTTTTTTTTCCTCCTACCAGACAATAATATCTTGCTCCCAAAGCATTTGGCTGTTTGACTTTCAAATCACAGGCATTAGCCAGTGTACTCTTGCTCAAGGCGGGTGTAAATATGCACATGTGCTGTGAATGACAGCTCTGTCATGGCTAAATTAATTATTGGTATGAGGCAAATAATGGCAGAGCTGAGAAACATCTATACACACAAAGAAACACATGGAGGGATACACAGGAAACAGCAGTAAGGCCTCTTTGTAAAGCTTCTGTGGTATTGGACAAATGTTTGTTGGTATGGCTCTTCCATCTTGACAGATTGAGCGCGATCTGGTTTTGTTTGGTAATTAAA
This sequence comes from Larimichthys crocea, assembly GCF_000972845.2. Lineage (NCBI taxonomy): Eukaryota > Metazoa > Chordata > Actinopteri > Sciaenidae > Larimichthys > Larimichthys crocea. Next base: position 22,053,331 of record NC_040018.1, on the reverse strand, counting down.
ATTATAGTACAATGCTGCTCATTCTATTTGAATCGTTGCTGGACCAAGCGCAATCTGTCTGAGCTTGCAAGATGACTTAGTTGTCATGTTCCTTCACATCCTGCTTTTCATCTGTTTTTCTGTTGTAATCAGTTCTTTTCTTTTCATGGTACGTTTTATTTGTTATTTTATATGTATTTAAAACCACAAGATCAAAAGATGAAATCTTAACTCCATCATATAATCTTATTTTAGTGCTCTCCAATGTTTTATTAGTCATTTTGGAAGGATGAGTATTCTTTTCTTTCCTGGTCTGTCTTTTATTCACTTTATTCACTGATTGTTGGCAGTATTGTTATCAGATTCCTCTCCCCTGTATTTACCAGATGACCTGAACAGTACCCACCAGCACTGTGTCCTAGCTGGAGACATCGCACGCTTCAGTTCAACACACAGAGTTGCCGAGGTGAGAAGCCAACAGTGTTTCGGGTTTGTCATGAAAATGCTTTATAAATTGCCAAATCCTTTTGGATTCAGTGAAGACTGCCGCTGTTACTTACATGCTATTTTAGGGAAAGACTTTGTGAAAATTCAAAGCTGTGTCTGTTTAACATCTGCAAGATTTAAAAGGTCATGTTTTCAATAAATTGTGCTCTCTAATGACTAAAAGGAAATACAAATGTATAAAAATAACTTTTTCCTCATCATTCTCTGACACCATTCATTACATAAAATCAATACTAAATAATGGCATTAACATAAGATGTGATGAATCGAATAAAACCTGTTTGTATGCATGTGTTAAAAACAAAGATACTGTATTATAAAAATGCATTAAAATATATTAAGATACAAACCATAGTTGTCTGACTTTGACAAAAAATGTGATGAATGTGATTTTGATCATGATAATTGCCATTTGCACATCAGCTTTATGTAAAACCTAAAATATAAGTTTTGGACTGTGCACCCCGCATGGTTTATTTGTATAACACTGGGTCTGTTCATTTCCTACCAGTGTTCCAGTGGGACCCTGACCTACATCCAGTCACAGTGCCAAAAGGCCCTGTCCAACCTGCACACTGACCCAGAGACAGGTTCCCACAGCCTCCTGGCCCTGCTGCCGAGAACGCTACAGCACTGTGAGGAGATTCACAATGAGGTGGGTCAAGGTGGTGTGTCTTCATATGTGCGCGTGTCGATTGTGAACACATTTGTCTGTGGTTTTCGAATGATTTTTGTGTTTGTGTAACTGTTAATATTTGTTGGTATTGGCACTGTTGAGTCAGTGTAGCTATTACTGTAACTTTTAACTTGTAAAAAACCTCTTGTTGAAGTTGTTGTTGCAGCTTGTTTTGGCCTGTTTGGTACACCAGATGTATGAGATTTGCCACAATAGACAACAAAAAAACGTGCCAATAAAGTTTAGACAATAGCATGCCAGTCTTTGAAAGTTTTAATATACAGTATGTGTCTGTATTGTGAACCTGATTGACACTCACTGAATTGTTCTGATGCGGTAGTCCTTGCCCATCTGGCACTCCGAGGAGGTTAAAAATGGCTAAGAACCATCTGCAAATATTTCATCAGTATGGGATCACAGAAGATATTAAAACATTATCATGGAATATAGAGAATTTAGGCATATGAACAATTTGGATAAATATCTAATCTACAGCATTTCAACAAATACACTAACACATTTTTTGTGATTGAGACTGTGTTAAATAATACAGGAAACCAATTTATCCTTGTTGACATGTCCTTTCTATTTCCTCTGCTTCATGGGACTTACAGACATTATATACTTTAGTGGCCATCCTCTAATAGCACGTTAAAACTCTGTAAACGGCAGAATGGGAGCTTGCCAGCTTTCTACTCCCTACTTACCTGGTTGTTTAATGCCTCCAATATGAAATCCAGGTTGTTCTCATTTGTCCTGGCCTGTGATGGATCGTAATGCAATAGCCTCTCCATATGTTATCTAAAGATGGAGTCATGCCCCGCTCCCCTCCCTAACCCCTTTTTACACACAACAACGAGTGATGCTGGCTTGGGGTGTTGAGGGATAGAGCGAGGTCAAAAAAGAGGAACATGAGGGGCCGTCTGCGGAGCCACGGGCCCCCAGTGCTAGCTTGCCGCGGGCCAACAGTTAATATAGCATTTCACCTCTCCCCCTTTACACCCCTGGGCTCAAAGCGCGCATCCTAGCTGACGCAAGCACCCGGGCCCCTCAGCAGGACGCCATGACAGATGAGTCTGACGTAAGGTTGTTTAAAGGTTGTAGACAATATTAATTATTCAGCACTGCCAAACAATAGGACTGTCTGTGTCAGGAGGAGCGCTGCGCTAGTTGAGCTAGCAACACCTGCTAGTTTGCCGCATAGCGCCACAGGATTACCAAGCATTGGCCCCCACCAGGACAGCAAGGAAGGTTTATTTAGGAAAACAGGATGCTATTTATGAAAGAGCGGGTGTGTGTGTTTGTATGCGTGAATGTTTAAGTAAGGAGGGGGGGTTGCTCTCGGGGGCTCAACCCTACCCTACCTGGCACTCACAATGATCGATGTGGCCATTTGTTTGGAGTTGCCCACGAGAGCAGAACACCCACTTAAATGATGTATTGTTGGTAGAGTTATTTATGATGGCGGCCCACTTTGGCGCTTGGCGGGTGCATATTGCGCGGGTCGTGTTTGACATGGACGACCGAGGAGCGAACAAGCCTGAGACGCGCAGGCAGCCTGACCTGAGCAGTGCCTTATGGGCCTTTCCTTTTTAAAAAGTGCTAAACAGCAAGGTAGCACTGGCTGAGGTGCCATGGATATTGTGCAATGTGTTGCAAAGGGGGGTTGGGGTGGGGGTTGACATTTGTCAGAAGATGTGGGCGGGTCTGACGATGATGAAGCAGAACGTCTGCCATCTGAGTATGAGTGTTCGGGGATGGGGCGGGATGTCGAGTTGAAGTAGGTTTTGATGGGAGACAGAGACAGAAATGAAGAAAACTGAAGTTCCCACCTGTTTGTTAAGCGCAGCCCCTCTCGCTGTCTCTTTTTAATCTTACCTCCTGTCTTAGGTGGTGTTGGTGGGGGGGTAGTCTAACATAGCATCGCACACGGCCCCTGTGTGCACGTTTGGCTTTGAAATGCTAATCCCAGATGCAAACGTCTTGTCTCATTTAAAGCCACTGTGTCACTTCCCAGGTGGGTGTGTGACAGAGTGCCCTGAGGGACCCCCTCTAATGATGCTAGTCCCCCACAGTAAATATTGAAGGGAGGGGACAAGGTTTTCCCACATGTTCTGGCAGAAAGTAAACTGTGTGGAAGCAGGTATATGTGACCTTCCAATGTCCTGTTTTCAGGCCACAATGTCTCCCTAGGCTCTCGGGTCTTTGCTTGGCTTTGAAACACCTTTCCTGAGGGGCTTATGGTGGCAATATCATTGTAATCTTATAAATCACTTCTCAAAACATAGTTTTGCCAGCAGACCCCTGAGCTGTATGTAGTTTGTACTTGTTAGTCCTGTTGTATTTACCAGTTTTATTACCTTTTAATGCTGTTTTTCATTCATGTTAGACATTTTTGTTGTTAATTTTCACTATGTATTTCTTAAGTTTTGTACAAATCCACCTGTTACAGTTGTTTTTTTGAAGATAAATTATAATAAATTGACATAGCTGTGATTATTGATGCACACTGAGCTCTTCTCAAGTTGCAGCTGAGGCGAGAAGACCACTTTTAGCTATATCTGTGACCAGAGAGATTAAGAAGAAGAATTGAACATTACTACTTTGTGGGTACCGATAGAAATGGAAATGTATCCAATGATCTGTGCATGTACAGTATAAGCTTGCATACGACCACTCTGGAAAGTGTGAAATGAGTGTAAATTGCGTGCCTGGTTGCTCACAGAGAACTGGGGGTACCAGTTCTCTGGACTGGTGTGTAAGGAGGCCAGGAAAGGTAAACAGAGGACGCCGGAGTGGGATCGATCCCACTCTCATCAGCTCCCACCTCAGGGCCACAGCCCGGAAATTGATTGGACCTGCTCAGGGAATACCGTGAAGGTGTGGAAAAGAAAAAAAAAAATAAAAGAAAAAAATAACGTGCCTCATTAAATGAGAAAAAAGGGAGCTATTGGCTTTAACTCCAGAGTTGCCATGGTGGACGGTCGGTCAACTAATGTGGGGCTAATGTTTAGTTAGTGTGTCCATCACCTGGAGAGATGACAGCGACTGCCGCAGGGGAGCCACTAGCTTCCCTCTCGCTCCCCCATGCCATCTCAGAGAAAAACTAGCCCTAACAACCACTCTCTCTTTCGCACACACTTTCGATCTGTCTGCCTGGATAGGTGGCATTTAGTCAGAGTTCCCCTCTTGGTAACTCTCAGCTGGGTGGCCAGACTCCAAATGCCACATAGCCAGCACTCCTCAGTAGCTTTAGATGGCCTGCTTTGTGGCTGCCACTGGCCTGCGCGGTGGGGGACAGGCAGCCATGTCAGCTCAAAGTGGAGACACAGGTTGGTTTCTTCTCACTAAAGGACAGGCAGACAATCAGAGAGATGGAAGGAGGGACTGACAGAGAGAAAAGGACGTCCGATATCGGCGCTCGGTGGCTTTGTTGTGTGTTTGAGCTGTAGTGATCGAAGGGGAGTGGATTTGGAGAGTGTTGAAGCGACCATAAAGGATGACATTTCTTTGAAGGGTGGGTTGTATGGAGTGACTGAGAGGCTGCTGAGCAGTGCCACTGGCTGTGTATTCTCCCTGACATGCCCCAGTCCTTGCATGTCATCCCCGCTGTGATCAGAGCCTTTTGGAAGCAAATGGCAGGATGATTCTGTGCACAGCTTCTACCCAAGGCAGACCTCACTCAAGTTGTTGGTGCAAATAATTCTTGCCCTTTGTTTTAACTTGCTTGGGGTGCTGGACGGTAGGTGACTTGTTTCATAATACAGAGAAATGACCGCTTGAAAATTTCAACAATCGCAGCAAATTTTTTTGGCTCAACTTTCATACTTTTCCATAGCACTTTTATTATCACAACCACTTTAAGAAAACATTTGCAAAGTGAGAAAAGGCTTGGGTTAAGTTCAGAAGTAATTTATAAGATGTGTTGTCTGACTGCGTCAGACATAAATCAAGAGAAAAAGGTTTTTTAGTTGTTCGGAATGGCCATACTTGAAGGAAGTATGTGTATGTGTGTGTGTGTGTGTGTGTGTGTGTGTGTGTGGTGGGGTGATATTGTCTATTTTCATACAGTCTGTCCTGGAAAACATTCATTGTGGCACTCATTTGGTCACATGTGTGAATGTGAGATTGTCTGTTTCAAAAAGTTACAGAAATGGTCAGACACAATCCCTCCTTATTCCAATATTAGTAAGGTAGTGAGTTTCCGAATTTAGGTTCGGTTGATGGTAAACTTCAAGGTTTTATTATGAAGAGACGACCACTTCTCCGACAAATTACTACCATAAATAACCAAATTGCACTGGCTAATTTTATTTCGGAATGAAACTAACCTTAATGCCTCCTGGATGAGGTCTAATAACAATCTTTTGTTCCAGAGAAAGATTTTTTAGATGTTATGCACTGTAGCAAAAAAGTTATAGGGAGGATGTGAGGGTACATGCCATGCTTAGCACTTGACATCAATACTAGGGACTGGCGTTCATGTCCCGTCTTGTGCTTCAAGTCATAATCAATACTTAATCAAGACCTCAAATGGAAGAAGTAATTTGTCTCATGGTCTGTCAAAATGTATTAGCCAGTACACATTAGCAAAGACAAAAATTAGGAGTAAATATAGGAGTAAGTTAGATGAGTGGTTTACTCTAAACTCATTGCTGCTTGAATAAAATAAAAATGTAAAAACATTGTACATAATATTTCCATAAAAAAGAAATGGCATTTTTATTTCCTGAGACTTTTTGTGTGGAACTCAGTCGCTTTAAACCTTGTTGCGACTATTTGTGAGTTCTCAGTTCTACAAAGTGTTTGTTGTGTGCATTAGCTAATGCTCTTTTCGAAGAAAAGGAACAATAGCTCTCTCAGTCCCATTTGATGTGTGACCCCTTTACATGCATCCACTTTTTTGTGCTCTACCATTGTCTACGTCAAAATGAAATGGAACGTGCATTGTTCGGGGTGGGTGATTCTTTGTAGGACGTTTTGGGGGAGGGCAACTCATAGGATCTCATATTTACGTTGGCGGCAATGGGGGCAATCTTTGACATACCTACTCACATTGGCAACTGTATGCCCAGACGTTAACAAAGCCGCTCACGCATCTATGTAGACATACAAACACTCTAACATACACACATAAAGACACACTTAGATAGGCTACACCTGGCTACGTGAAGCATCCTCGTGAGGATTAAATCAGCACTTCAAAAGAGCAGGAAACGACAACACTCCCAACGGGGAAGAGGGGAGTGGCTCGGCAGTCGCGACTGTCATCACTAGTCCAGAGCGAAGGAGTGGGAGAAAAGGGGAAGGAAGGAGGAGAATAGGGAGAGCAGGAAATGGGCGTGGTTTTTTCAGGTGTACTCACTGGAAGGAGTGTGTGAATATTTATGTGTGAATGTACTGTGTGTAAGGGTGTGATTGTACTCGTAGAGATGACCAATATTTGTACTATTTGCGGTTGGACTATTTTTCATGCTTGTAATTAGCACAATGTGTTTTTATTGTGTTGTCAAGACAAAGTAAAAACAATGAATACACTTTCCAGGGACATTTTTACCATAGGGGAAATCTGGTATTTTTAATTACGTTTGAAATCTATAAAAGTCAATTTTGATAATGAGACAGAAAAACGAAAAAAAAATTATGGCGAACACTGTGAAACTGAAAAATTTTATATTCACCAGCTGAAAATGGCCATATTAAAACATTTGATCCTGTTTTTTTTCAGTAGGGTAATGGAGGTGTACTTGGAAAGATTGCATATATATATATATATATATATATATATGTATATAATGAAAATGTAGAAATGTAGAAAATGTGTTTTCTATGCTGAAATATTTAATCTTTTTACTGAGGAGTAGTGACAGTTAGCTTTTCCTGTGTGTGTTTGTGTGTGTGTGTGTTTGTTTGCAGGTGGAGTTCGAGTGGCTGCGGCAGTACTGGTTTCAGGGCCAACGCTACGCCCGCTTCTGCAGCTGGTGGACTAGACCGATGGAGCAGCTGGAGAAGGACTGGAGGCTCATGGAGACGATGGTAAGGCCGCTCAGACACACTGCCAGTCACATGGCAACCTCACTGTCTGGTTTCACAGCCTGTGCAATTTACTGAACTCAGCATCACTCACATGACTGTATTAATGTTTTAATAGTCAAAGTAAATGCATAAAGATCTCTCTTTAACAGAAACTGTTTTCCCCCCTAAGCTCAGGTTTAGAGACATACTATCATCAGTCCAAGGCTTTACGTTGATGTCATTTCTTTTTAGAAAATAGTCGTGAAAAAAAAAACAAAAAACAAAACATAGATCTGAATAGAAAAACATATCTCAAATGAGAATAGGAAAAACACATTTATTGACCATGATTTTAATAATTTATTGAAGGCAGTGTGTGGATTGTATATCGTTTTTCAAACACAGTTAGCAGTTTATATCCTTAGATGAGAATAATAATTATAATAATGATGACAATAATAATAATCTTCAGAAAACTTCTTGTCTAGTGCAGCCACTCTGTCATTTCATAATAAGAGTTTCACCTTTCCAAATGCTCGGCATGCCTCTGCTTGTGCTTCTTACACAAACTACATAAGTGATCTGCTGTCCAATAATGCTCCTCACATGGGGGGGGATTGTCTTCGTCTCACCACGGTACATTATTAAGGATGTGTCACATGTTTAATCGGAGCCTCACTTAAGTTTTACTAGAGAAGAATGTGGGCGCACAGCTATTAGTTAGACACCACTGTAAAGGAATCACACTTAGTAATGTCAGACTCATAATTAAGTCACCTTAGTCACAGCTCTGTACTGTACATATGTGCCGCAGACACATGCACACACACACACGCACGTACAGCAGTGTAGCTATACAGCTCACAAACACTCAGATACATGTACATGCTTGGTCTCGCGTCCCCACAGGTTCTATGCAGTCCCCCTCTCATAGCTAGATTTCAAAGAGTGTGTATGTGTGTGTGTGTGTGTTCATGTGTGTATGTGTGTGTGTGTTTAACATCCAGACACCAAAAGCAGCAGGGGGCACTCTTGTATCACTGTAGCAGCAGCAGAGGGAGCGAAAGCTGTGCTCCTCTTTCCCCCTCTCTCTCTCTCTTTCTCTCTCTCTCTCTCTGTCTCCTTATGTCTCTCACCCGCTCCTGCTGTCTCTGGGAGCTCTCTGTCTCTGTCAGTGTCGAGCGCTGAGCAGTAATCACATCTAATGCTCAGGCGGGGATAAAGACAGGGGCTGGAGGAGAACAGTACTGCTGCTGCTGCCGACGCTGCTCGGCTCTACTCATAGTCTCTCTCTCTGCCTCTCTCTCACTTAGTGAAACAGCCTGGCAGAGGGTGGGTGTGTGTGTGTGTGTGTGTGTGTGTGTGTGTGTGTGTGTGGTGGTCGAGGGGGGGGGGTGTTAGTAGACAGGGGCTAAACTCATCTAGAGCTCCACCTCCGGGCCCAGATGAAGTGTGTGATTTGGACCTGTATTTAGAAAAGGGCATCAGTGAAATGTGAGGTCTTTCTCTCTCTCTGCCGCTGCATTTCTTTAATGGGCAAGCAAACCGTATCCACCGTGTGTGTGTTTGTGTGTGACGGCTTCTGTCATTCAGTAGAAACTTAGAATCATCACTTTATACGATGTCATTTTTTTTTTAGTAGAAGAAAAAGTGAAATCAATAAAATAAGAGAATTAAAAATAAGTGTAGAGCAATATATTTTTTTAAATTATATCCCGATTTTTTAAATTTATTTTTGCATTTTTGAAGCATTGATTTTAAAGTTAAAATTCTTCTACCCAAATGATTTTAATCACATGATGTCAAATCACACAAAGGGAAATATAACTTAGCGCATGCTGAACCTTCACAAAAATAATACACTGGTGAAGGCATAAATGTAATCACTCTCTATTGTGATGAAAAACAACATTATTGCTCTCGCAAGCAATATTTACATACACGCATCGACCCCTGATATGCTGATGAAAAGCACTTTATAGATGTGACTTATAGATTTTCCTTTTGGAGGTTTCGATAGCTGTGGCTTTTCTGCAGTTAGATTAAAATGCATTTCTCTAAATTACTTTGAGTTATTTAAATTATGTGGGTTCCTCTACGTTCCTTTATTGCATATATTTTACATTTTGAAGCTGGCAATTGACAGTATAGTGTAATTTAGTGAAATACGAGTGACCTACTGGGTGCAGATGCTGTTTTCCATTTATTTATTTAGATTTTTCTGTTCTTGCCTGCAGAGTATATTCTAAAACAGCATTATTTTTGTCAAATTTGATATCACCATGGGTATTTTAAAATAACAAATATATGTCTCTTTAAATAGGGTTTATAAATTGACACTGTGTTGTTTTATACACGGTGCTGTAGCAATAAAACAGCCTATTGTTTTATCCTGCTAAAATAGCAATACAAACAGCCAGCGTTCCTCTCTTTATTGTCATATTTAGCTCACAGTGTTGTGGGATGCGCTGGGCTATGTATGCGTTTGTTAGTCCGTATGAAGAATATTGCAATATGGGGGGACTAGCTCCTGTTTATGGATACTGTCTCTCCCTGGGGCTCCCTCTCTGCTCCTCAGCCTGTTGTCATGCAAATGCTCATCCTTCCATTTGAATGACATTCTGATAAAATACATAAATAAATAAATAAATAAATAAAGAACCGACACAAAACAAGTCCACTTGCTCGCTCGCCTCTTTTTGGTACCTCATGAATTCATGTGGTTTGATAGAAACAAAGAGACGTGCTGCTGAATAAACTTCAAGTGCAGGCATGAGTGTGTGAATGTACAGCAAAAGTATAGGGGGGGTTAGTGTATGTAAGGTAAAGGTTGTTTCTGGGTGGAAAAAGGACTTTAACTCAAAGGTTTTACATTCCCCTGTGATCTAGGGTGCTAAAGTCCATTTAGACCTGCCTTGCTTGCGGCTTTATGTTCCCTCAGGACTCCGCTATCATGGCTATCATACAATGGTGACATTTCCCTAAACTAGCAACAATGAATAGCTTCCGTCTGACTGAGAATAGACAGAGACTTCTGGCTTTATGCAGAATATTTTAAATACCGGTGTGGTATTTTTTATCTTTCTTCTTTTCACTGTGGGGGAGAAGCGACAGCAACGAGCCCATGAGCACATCTCCTTTTTTTTTTCTCCTGTCCTGCATATGTGTGTGTGTGTGTGTGTGTGTGTGTGTGTACGCGCCATTGATGTTAATGTATGCACTTGGCATGACTTTAATTGATTTAGCAGCTCTGCTTGCACAGTACAGCTTTTTCCCTAATTTGTCACTTTCCTGACTTCTGTGGCTGCTCATCTCACAACTTCAAAAGCCACCGTGGATGCAAAGAGATTTCAATGCACTCGGTCTCTCTCTCTCCTCTCTCGCTCTCTCTTTATGTTCTTTCTTTCTCTTGTTCTCTCCCTCTCTTGCTCCCGCTATCTCGCCACATCTCTGTCTCTTTCTCACACTTTCTCCCTCATTTGACAGCAGAACGAGCCTTGTAGATGGAAATCTTTTCAACACATATCAAGGAAATTAATCTACTTTCATAATAAATGGGATCCACTCAGTTGAATACATTTGTATACTTCAAGATGTACAAAACAGGAAACGGTATCGGGGCCACGTCTTCCTCTACTCTATTCACCCAGGCTGTCAGTCCTTGTTTTTTCCGATGGTTTGGTCACACACACATACACATTCTCTCTTTTTTTTCTCATTGTGTGACAAAATTTACCTCCTCTGATTTGTAATAGAGGCTGACTTTTTTGTGTGTGTGTGCGCAGGATGTGCTTAGTGACCATTTCATCTTCTCTCCTCACTTTAATAACTGTCTTCGGAAACAATCTGGGCTGCTGAGGAGGGTTGCACCGCAATCATAGACAGCCTGGCCTGGTCGCCATCGATAGCTGATTAGGTTATTGACCTGGTGCGCGGAGGGTGGGTGCTGAAGAGTAGCTGGGGAGGGAGGGACGGTTGGGGGGGTTGTGAACTGTATAGAGAGTCTGTAGAGACGAACACAGAGAGGGGGAGGAGGTTAAAAAAAAAAAATAGAGAGGGGTTGTGTGTGTTGGGGAGGAGGGGCGGGGGGTCAATGTAAATGTTATTGCTGTGTGAGCTCATTTGATCAAAGTCCTGGAAAGGTTAAGCGAATCCAATCTGGTTTTGTATGGCAGAGTGGAGACACAGGCGCTAGGGAAGAAACCCCCAGGACGGAGAATGGATTATCATATTGGCGCTGGAGTAGCAGGGGCCTCCGACGGACAGTTTACCCTGCCCGTAATGCGTTTAGACAGCAATTGGCCTTAATAACCTTTATTGACTTCAGCGGGTCAGTGCCAAGAATCTAATTATCAAAGTGTATCAATTTCATTGGAGTTTAGAGTTGCACCGCTCACAATAATTATTTTAAGGTCGGGCCGGGGCAATTAATCCCCTCTCCACTTATTTGATGGCTTTGTAAAACATTATAAATGTTATGGTTTCTGTTGTGCGTTTCACCGTAAATAATTTCAGGGAGCAATTTTTTGTAATGTATTATTTTGAGAGCTTGCCATGCTAGTTCAGCTGAGGGAAGAAGGCAACATATTTTGAAAAGCTAGAGGCCATAGCTGAATCATGTTGCAGATGTTTACCGGCAGTAATTTTTCTCTTTCGCCCGCCATTTGACTTGCACAGTCAGGCAGAGTTTTATACCCACTTTATATGCACACATGGAACCCAGATTAATTATAAGTGTGAACTAAGCAGTAAACTGTTTAAAGAGCATTTATATTGCTCATTATGAAGCCATTTATTATCTCTTACATTAAATCACACTGTGTTTATGCATCATATTGTTTTGCATTTTAAGCTCTATACTGTGCAAATAAGCTTATGCATTTATTATATTCCAATTCTGTGCACTTCTTATGTATAAATACAGCATGCGTGTGTCTGTGTGTTTGCGTGTGGGTTTTTGTATGTGTGCATGTGTCTCCATGTGTGAGTGTGTGTCCGCACTGTGAATGAAAGAAGTAAATGTGCAAGTGCACACTAGTTTATCCTTCATTGACAGTCAATACGTGCTGTTACCTGGATAGTAGCAGCTGTTTCTCCTTATCGCACAACATATACTAGAGGCCTAATCCGCACGTTCATTATTGCACGGCCTTGTTTACCCGCAGCTCTATATTAGCTTCTTGCTTTGCCCTATTTAGACGGAGCTGCATAAAAAAGAAATTACTCAAAGATTATTGTTATTATTCATTTAAAGAGGAAATATATGGCTGATAATACATTTTACATCACACAGCAGCTTGTGTTTGGAAATATAAAATGAAAAGAAGCAGGAAGAGAGAGACAGAGAAGGAGAGAGAGAGAGAAAGAAAGAGAGAAGGGAGAAAATGTGGCGGTGCAAAGGTATTTGCAATTCTCTTTGAAGTCCCTATTCAACAGGGTAAGCTGAATTTTCGGCAGTGCCTGATAGTGTTCTGCGTAAATGCTTAAACCCCTTTAGAGAATTTTCATGGGCAGATACGCGGTGGCTTGAAGGGAGCGTTTATGTTACCTGGAGCCAATGCAGCCCGCAGCTTTGTACCTAAAGATGTACACTAGTAGTGAATGGAATCCCACAGAGGTTTGTCTATGACAGAATCTCAGTGCAACATCGCTGTAAGCCGTAGCGGGAAAAAAAAAACTAAGAAAAGATTTAACCCTGTCACTTCTCGGCTGGCGCCTCACATATGCATTTATATATACTGTATGGACAGACGTAGAGGGGCAAAAACACTGGGACAGACGCACCAGCAAACACACTTACTTGCATATTTGTGTGGCCAGGTATCTATTTAGAGAAGTTGAAATGAAACTTTGTGGTAAAGGCTCTTTGGGTAACACATATAAGTAACATAAAAGTAAAATGGAATATTGTGTTACAGTTTGTTTTTTTCATGGATTTTCTTTTGTAAATATATTATAATTACTAAAATATTTTGTTGCTGTTTTAATGTTACATAGTAGAATAAAAGTTGTCTTTTTAAATCTGCACACAGAGACATGCGCACAGTGTTGCCAATCATAATTGCTCTTGTTATCAGAGTTCATAGCGTTTTACTGTCTGTTGGTAAACACAACCTGACACCAGCTCATCTTTTCTTTTTTAGGACAATTACTCATGGAGCACTTTCTCATTTAAAATCATTAAAACGATTCCTCATGTATGTGTGTAATTATTTCCCAATAACAGGATGTAGCGGAGTGTCCTGAAAGCTAAGTTGTTGTTGAGAGTTTTTTAATCCCAACAATAGACTCAGACCTGAGCAAACTTGTTTTGGAGTTTGTGGTTGACTGGATTTGGAATGTGCTTGAATAACTTCATCACCGACTGTATGTCACAATGTAATAACCGCAAATAAAACAATACGTCACTGCCATTCATGAAGGAAAATGAGCTCATCGAAAACCCCCATATTTTTTTGGTTTTCTTTCCCATGACTGTCAGCTATAGTATGGTGCACGCCTCACCTTTACAATGAGGAGGTGGAGGAGTTTTATTGACAGGAGTTTGGATAATTTATTTTGTTTGTCTGTGAATTGTGATGTTGACAGTGTTTTTACTGTATCAGCAGGCTTTGAAGGCGGCTTGTCTCGTCTTCTTAGAAAACAAATGAGCGCTTTACAGAGACTGATCTGTCTTATCCGCTTAGCAGCTTTCTCAATCCCTGAATTTATTTATTTACTTACTTATTTGCTTATTTATCCATTTACTTACCACTGTCTGGATTTGGTTTGAGTCCCCCCCACCCATCACATCCCCATGCATAGCAACCCCCTCCTCTTCCTCTCCCCCTCCTCATCCTTGGCCTCGATCAGCAAGATAAGCCTTCAGAGGAGGGGAGATAACATCCATTAAAGTGGTAAAGAGGAATTATGGGGCAGCCCAGATTAATCACTGCTCAGCTTAATCGCATTCAGTGCGGACGGTGGGGTTGGCTGCAGGGCCCAGCTTTTTCCTGTGTCATACCAACAGAGAGAGAGAGATGCATGGAAGAAGTGTGTGTGTTTGTGTGTGCGTTGAAAAGTGCCCAGATGGGGGAGAAAGTATAAAAAGATGAAAGAGAGATTTTGGAGCATCTTGTAGCAAAACCCGCCCCTCTTATAGCTGACTAGAGACATCACCGCTAACCAGCACTTGATATATAATTATTCCAGTACTTTGATCCAGGTGTAATTGTTTACTCTTGCAGGCAGTCATGTCAAAGTGGTGGAGTAAAAGAAATTATCCTAGACACAAGAAAACACATTGATTTGTCACTAAAAGCAAAGAAACTAACTAAAATCCTGTTCAATTTATGTAGTTTTAGTGCAATATCAATCTTCTTGCATATTGAAAACATGCCCAGAGCTTGTCTATCATTTGTTCAATATTTCTCATGTTCAGAAATAGCAACACATGCATTGAGATGTGGCACTGAGCTCCATAATCCACAGGGAATAAAAATAGAGACCTTATACTCTGAAATATGTGCACACACTTTTATTAAAATCATTTGAATCTTCATCTGGATCCTCATCAGGTGCTGTGGTTGATATCCATATTATTGTTTATCTTCATGTCGAGTCAAATGAATTTCACATTTATTTCTGCAGCCTCTAATCACAATCAAAGTCTCAGATGGCTTCATATCGCCCACATAGTGAAACAGTAAATTAAAACTGATTAATGAACATGAAAACAGCCCACCCCAACTATAGATCCTTAAAGTTAACAATAGAAAATCCCTCCCCAAAACTTAATTAGGGTCTGAAATACAACATACCCTCTTAAGGTTTTAATAAAGGATAAAGACAACCAGCTAAGACATTGAGGTAAAAAATCCTGGACACATAAACACAAACAAAAAAGGCCAAAAGCCTCAAAGTCAGGTTTTCCTTTAACCAAATGCCACTTTAAATCTCTATCTCTGAAGAAGCCTTCGGCATAAGGTTTCCATTGTGGTGAAAATCTGATCAGGAATCAGCTTTTTGTTTGATTGTTGCAACTAGCACAGCAAAATACCAGCTGCTTAATACATCCTCGTATCTCGCTAATTCTTCAAAATCACCGGAGCAGCTATCACGTTGAGGCTTTTAAAAACGTAAAGCTTTCCTGATCGGAAGACAGTGTAAAATTGTTTGATTTGCTCGAAGAAACGCAAAGAAAAGGAGGAAATATGGGAAAAGATTGTTGATGATGATTGTATAATTTTTTCAGGGAGGCGGAGGAGGTTTAGGAAGGTAGAACGGGTGGTGGTGAGGGAATAAGGGTGGCATTTTCTGAGGTGAAGGGAATAGAGAGATATCGGCAAAGATTTAAGTTGGAATCAGAGCATGCGAGAGAAAGTAAACCAGAAAGAAATGAAAAGCTGATGCTGTAAACAAGGGGATGTGAGCACAGTCAGAAGGAAGTACAAGTCCAGGGAGCATTCTGAGAAGTTCCATGCTTGTTTTCTTTTGTCTGTGTACCTTTCAAAACAAGGCATGTACAGTATGAAGAAGATAACTCAACAGAGATCAAACCTGAGATGTCTGTTTTCTGGTAAAGGTGATTCTGTCCCATGTGAAGCCTGAAAAGAAAATCCAATTTTTTACAACCTGGGGTCTGTTTGTGTAGTTTTCACCATCATTCTTATTGGTTATGTTTTTACTATCTAAACTCGCAGCTCAGATCCCAACGTTGGTAGCCACACCTTTACAACGGATCAGTAGACACATCAGTGTTCTGCCAAGTATTTTTTTCTTGGTGTTTAAACTACATGAAAACCACAATTGTACACACCTAAAGGGCTCAATAATCGTCCGTTGCATTTATTGTTTAACTGCGTGATTGCACAATTACAGTAATTATGGTAACTCAAAGTAAAATCAAGTTGCCGTGTAAGATCTAATTGACTTATACAGCTGACAAACCATTTGGGTAATAACAGTCATATAATTTGGACGATTAAAATGGAACGTACACTCATGGCAAATAGAAATTCTCTGCAATTACATGTCACGTATTTGTGTGTGCAGGCCACAGGATGTGAGTGAGTGCAGTAGCAGACAGGAAGAAAAGAAGCAGGTTTAACTTTCACAAATATCTGGCTAATTTTTGGCCTGTACCACACTGGTAAAACTGAGAGTGGCCATTCTTCCAGGTAGTGAATCGCTTCCCACCCTCCTATCCTTCCTTTGCAGATGGAGCGATCTGATGGGTGGTGTTAAATGGGTGAGATGTAGGACAATGTAATTAACGCTAGTCCTTTAGCGGGCCCCGCCTCGCTCCGCTGGGAGCGCCCGATATAGCGCTCATTAATTCCTATTTGTGTGTAATGAGAGGGTCATGTTGGATGTAATAAATGGCTCTTTTATTTGGGCGAGAGCTGCAGGGCGGCATCCTTTCCTGGCTAACAGTCTCATAAACACCCTTTAGCCGCTCTCATCAGCCTCCCTTGGTGGGGAGCAATCATACATTCACATACACACATAACACAACAGTGGGGGACAAAGTATTATACTGTGTAAATGTGCGGAAAATCAGGTGTTGTTAGAAGCACTTGAGTTACTGTAACATAATCCTTTTTCTATTAACGATAACCATTAAAAATAGCCAGTGCATAGTCGTAGTAACCAGCCGTACACATTATATACGCATAAGTTAAAAGGTTTGTCAATTTTGAAATTAATTCTGTACATTTAGAGGGCCACATTAGCCTTGGTGCATGGTTTCCCCCATCTGCTGTACACTATATGTATACTCAACATTACTGCTGATAATTCACCAGAAAATATATGTATTTTATTTTAAAAAATGTGTTTTCCTTTCTTCTCTACATCAAATGTTTTGTTGTTGTCGATTGAAATAGGTAATCAAAATTAAAAGTTTCAACACATAACCCTTAGAGCAAGAGCTGGCCACAGAACAATATTACAGTTAGAGGCTATTGTGTCAAGATTAAACCAAGAATACAAATGATGAACATGCATGTTATGAAAATAAGTTTAAATGTTTTGTTGTCAAGATACAATGTAATACAGATTTTTCATTCATTGCAATAATTAGGTACATGATGCAACTCAATCCGAAGAGCACTGTATTCACTTTTAATAACCTTATAATTATTTAGGACAGTGGAACACTTGTTAGACCATATATGGTTTTTGTCAAACATACAGTATTAATAAACGTAAATCAGTGTGAATTAGTTTTTGCCAGATGGACTTTTGGAGGATGTAAAGCCATAATCTATTACTGTATAGCCTTGCAGTGTGGTGAGAATTGTTCACATTTAGTAATTTAGTCATTTTAGTCAACACTTTAGTAAAGTTTAAGTGGAATCACAGCTGAACTTTACGGAAACAGCCGATCTAACACACACATTTGTCACATAATGTGTGGTGCTGCGAATGATCAACACTCGTCTTATGCAACAAAAAAACTACACTGATTACCCCGAAGTATGTAGTTTTAAATCAAGGAGATAAATGAGCTGCCATAATTTAAATTTTGATTCATCTTAAATTTTTTCCCTCATATACAATTTCAAGTTTATTCCTAAAAGTTTGTCTATGGCTGATACTGCATAGACCTTATGGCCTTAATAAAGTAAATCATATTTTTAGGGTAGGGAGCTTAGAGTTTTGTAGATCCTAATTGTTTCTTCTTTAAACATAATCATAGACAGTTCTTTTTCACTGTACCTCTATAGGTAATTCACATTTCATGTCAGACTAGACATAATAATAAGAGGCCCTGTTTAGGTTCACAACAGCAGCTCCACGTTCTTCAGCCAGATGCAAAAAAATTGAGGAGTCACTACACTTTAGACTTCTTGTAGTCAATCAAAACTTTGTTAGCGGCGCATTTCAGCCCCTGCAGGCATATTCCCCTTCTAAAACAAAATTCCTCTCTGTGAGCGTGTCTGGATGGATGGAAACCCTTTTTATTGGTTTAGCATTTTTGAAGACCTGAAGTATGGTGCAGTGTGTGTTACACTGTAACTCCGGGGCTTAGAAAGGCTGGCTTTGGCCCCAGTCAGCAAAAAGCTTTTTACTGGCAGGAGAGTGAGGTGCTGATCACAATCTGCTATCTAGCTAGAATCTAGACTCAGCTTTCATATATTGCAAGAGAGTAAGGGGGTTTTAACAGAGCAGAAGGTGCTTGAGTGTCACGCTCATCGCAAACATCTCTGTCCAGCTCTGTCTTCATTGTCTTGAATTAGTCAAAGCACCTCTCAAAGCTTTCTTGTGATGGATGGATGATGCATTCTTGCCAAGCCAGTGAGGAGTTTGCACAAGTGTGTTTCTGTGTGTCTCCCCCGTCCCAGCCTGCTGGAGAGCTCATTCAGACTAAGAACTATGTGGTTTAGCCATTAAGGCCAACTGGATCCACACTCCTTATCATGAGACAGAGACAAAAGCCTCGTAAGAAACAGGCCGGTGGTTTTTTTTATGTGATATTTGTGGGCCCATTGGACTACAACCCAACAACAGATTTGCCTTTTCTTCTCACAACCAAAAGGGACAAAAGCCTGTGAGTTCTGCTTCATTTGACCCTGTGGAAAGCATATGTCCTTCCATCCCGCTTGTATTCTGCCCTGAAGATGGACTGCCATTGGGGCCATAGAAAACATCCCTGCCCACTTGAGTGTGTTACAATGCCTTCAAACAAAATCACTTGTCAGGGGTCTTCCCTTTTTGGGAGTGTCTCTATCCTCCCAAAACCCATTGTCACTTCAAACATGTTACTCTGATGTTTCAGACACATTTTTCTAATGTTTTACACTCCATATAATCTGCTGTGTGTAGCGAAGCCCATTTTACTGGCTGACATAATTGATGGTGCCCACGACCCTGCAAGGGTCAATCTGGCACCACAAAGACGGCGCGAACCCCCCCCAACACACACACACACACACACACACACACACACACACACACACACACACACACACACACACACACACACACACAAATAGACTTAGGAGTACGACTACGACATTTAAAGTATTTATTCTGTGTAAAAATGTCTGTATTTCTGAAATAGGAGTAAACGTATATGCCACATACCTTTTAACAATGTTTTGTTATTGAAATGATTTATTTGTACTGCAGATAATTGTTGTAACAAACCTTTTTTGCTTCAGTTTTAGTTGCAAGAACTTCACAAAGTTGCACAGATAATTGAAACACAGATACACACACACACACACACACACACAGACATTCAAAGAAAAGGCTTTCTTGAGAGGACATTTTTATAGAACTCGCTTGCTTCATTGTTTTACTGTTTCCTCTTTGATAATATCAAAGGTTGTGGTGCTTCAAAGTCTGAATGAAAACCCTGACCAGCAATGTTGACACCCTTCACTCTTCCTTATACAGACACACACACATTATCAACCAATCTTACGTAATGGAAACTGAACAAATTTAATTTCAGATATGCCTCAATTTTAAACCACCTGTAATCATGTGACAGCAGGCAGATGGAAGGAAAAAAAAATACAAACGCACACAGACACATGCACACACACACTTTTTATGACTTCAAGTGTGATGTCACAGAAAAGTGAATGTGGTCTGGGCTTATTTCTTCCTGGGCTAATATAATTTTTCCACCGGTGGAGGGTCCCCCCCAAGAGCAAAGTGGTGGCATGCAGCAAACACACACAGATCCCTTGTCCAGACTGGAACTGGCCCTGGCAGGATCACAGCTCCCTAGTTGTTTATATCAGTGAGCAGAAGATATCCATTACCCCGAGCAAGGTGCCTGATGCTTTTTTCCACTAGCGGTAAAAGTGATATTGGTTTCTTGTATTAGAGCGGAGAGGGAGATGGAGACATCTGAAAGTCTGCCAAACTCCCACTCCAAGGCCTATAAAATCTGATGTCAGAGCACCTGAGCTTAAACTGTGGTCAGTGTCTTTGGAGTTAAACCTTAAAGCTTGTGATATCTTACTAATATGCTAGCCATGTTGCTGAGAGATGAATGAAAAGGCAAAACTGACAACAGGGGTGTACATGGATCATTCATTTTTACAAATCTTGTGTTATTGCTTTAGTCTGAAAATGTGGTTCTCTGTCCTGGATATTAGAGCATTGCCCAAAATGATTCACCTAGTGTTATCCGCAGGTATAAATCTGTCTTTTAGCGGATGGCTATAATGAAAACCAGCAGAGCTCTGAGTCATCTGCCTGGAGACCAGGTTGACGGCCCACTGATTCCTTTTTTTAAACAAAACAAAACAGAACAAAAAAAATCTTTCTCTGTGTCTATTGTTTCTAAATGTAGCACTGTTGATGACTTGCATGATTCTTGCAAAATTTTTTTTAATCACGTGTAAAGTTAGTTAGTTAAACTACTTTTAAATTGTAATAAAATACAGTACTCATGTAAATCAATTTAAATAATTGATAGTGAAAATAATTCAAAGACTGCTTTCTACTAAAGCATACATTCTGCAATCTATCAAACTATCTATGAGATTCATGCTACAGCTTTGTTCCTATTCTAAATTTAAATAACCCTAACCCTCAGATGCCATGAATTTAACATTTTAATCTGATACATTATACTCACTGTATTGACAAACTATAGGTGGCAAGCTACCTAACACAACAAACAGACGATACGCATGAGTGACGTGACGGTTGTCAAGGACAGGGGTGATATTGGTTTTATATTGAAAGGAAAATGATGTGATAATATGATAAACCTGGCGGGCACTAGTTTTATCCACATGGTTAAATGCTTTGGATAAAAGCACCAGGTTAATAAATGTAATAAAATATAATTACCAACATTATAAAACAGAATCATTTCATTGTTTTCATTGCATGATCTCAAAATGCTACACATAAGATACATTTACCATGATAGAGATTATAAAAGGGTAAGGGTAGGTAGTTAAACTCAGAAGAACAGAAAGTTATCCGGAAAACTCATTAAAGAGTCAGTCTTGATTAAATTGGCACCTTAATCCAGTAAATGTCATTTTTTAACAGAACTAATTTCATGGAGGTTTTAAGTGCTTGAATGCCATCACTATAAGTCAAAGCCCCCAGCAGTGGCTCAACAGTCACAACCAGGAGGATGATTAGTAGTTAGGCCCATGCCTTCCTCCATATGGGCACACAGACGTGTTGGCACACAGAGAGACAGGAGAGTCTACTGGCCTGTTGCTGAGCCTGTTACACATGCTAGTGGCAGGGAGACAGGCGTGGAGATTGGCAGTCTGACAGACAGAGGTGCACTTAGGAGTGGAGGCACCATTGTGGCAAATTAACACTAGCCACCAGTCAAAACCCGGGCAATGTTTGGTGTTACTGGTGAGTTTGTTTACCACCTACCTTTTTAGGTAATCACCCATCATTTGGATGGTCTATTCTGGTCTAGAAATCACCCCCGTCTGTTAAAATAGTTAAAAGGGAGGCAAATTTGGGGATTTTTTTAGTTTTTGTGGCCTGCAGACAAGTTTTCCTTTAGAGGAGAGTGCTAGTAAGCTTAAGAGTGCTCTGGGTCCCCTGAAAGTCCTAGTCTAAAGTAAGCTAAAGGACTTGATGGGGTGTTAACAGTTTCTCTGACACTCTAGTGGTCAGCTAGTAGCTCTGTTTTATGGAGTGTAAACCTTCAGTTCTGCATGCATCTTTTTTTAACCTCCCTAGCTTTGAGCACTTCTTGGTATTTACGTGGCCCATTACAGCTGTTCTGTGAAATTTTAAGGGATGTACACCATATTGCACTGTGTGCAGCAACAAACAATCTTCCCATTGTATTATTCTGTGTTGAATGAGTGACATGTTGTTATGTGATGGAATAGACAGATGCTTGTTGGTGTTAAGATACAGTCCTGGCTCGAGGTGTTAGTGAGCCGCCCCAGGCTGCCCTCCAGCCAGCCTTCGCTTGGAACACTATCATCACTCCAGCTCTCCACCAGCCAAAATATCACCTCAGCCTGGCTGCATGTTTGTTTACCTACCCTGCTTCTGCGCAGGGCCGGAAATGTTTAGGATATCTGAAGTAAAATAGACAGGGTTGAGTGTAGAATCTGGGGACCATGGATGAAGGTACCCAGGTCCTCCTTGTCCTCTTGTTCACCTCGGGATGTGGTCAGGGTCAGGGGGACATCTGTGGTCAGCATCAGGCTGAAAGAGGTGGAGGCTGAGGATAGCTACTGTCATCAAGGGGTAAATAGAAGGAAAGAGGGGGCCGTTTAGTGCTAACACATGCCAAGAGATAAAGGGCTGTGGTCTTGCTGTGGCTGACTGAGGCCAGGCTTGACCAGCAAACAGCCAGTGGGGTGTCTGAATGGCCTGGGGATCAGCCTGTGGCTAAACCTGAAGGCTTCTATCAGCACCAGGTCTTCTAAACACAAGATCATGCACACACACACTCTGGCAGGTAAACACACATGCACACATTTTCTTCAGTAGGAGGCTTGGTAACACATTGACATTGCCATAGGCACACCTATGCTCACAAAAATTAGCCGAGAACAAACACAAAAAGAGGCTTTGACACACACACACACACACACACACACACACATCCTGGTTTGCTTAACATGTTTCATGGAATTGTTGAGTAGACTATTGGCAGATGTTACAGCTTATATTTAGTGACGTTGGTGCGGTTGGCACATTATTGCAAGCATTGGCCATGTATTGATTGAATCAACAGGTGTTGATGTGCAGACATCATGGACAGTTACTTGTAAAAATGTGCAGATTGACTAGCTGGTGACCAGAATTGGCTGGTTTTATGCTTGACGAATGACCTTTGACCACCACTGATCAGTTTTCATAGATCTGATTCTCAAAATCCAAACTGTGAGTTGTGTTTTTTGGCGACTTTATAAAACATACTGCTCATGATGAGGAAATTCAATAGAGAGAAGAACAGAAAGAGGCACGGTGGGACAAACCGATGGTTGTGCAGTGGTGTAGGTGTGTGTATGGAAGTGAGAATAAAAGGGAATAGCAAGGTGTGCACACAAGTAGTTTGTGGGTAAACACTAAAATAAGGTGGATCTGGAACTGTACAAAAAGATCAGTCTTCTTGGAGTACTTTTTGTTTTGAGATTCGTTGAGAGTGAAAGAAGTAAGTTATTTAATAGTGAATGTTTATTATGAACATACAGTTTAATTTCATTTTCCGTTAGAGAAAAGAAAGTTTGCGTATGCAGTCAATCATAGTTTATAGAAATAAATAAAATTGGAATTGGCCAAAATCAGAATTGGCAGGTTTGACTGTGCTTGAAACACTGAGACTGTGCTACATGGCTAGCATGGCAATATGGTGTCAACTAGCTGAGATGGTGATACAGTTTGAATGCACTTTCTGGCACTTTCTTAGCCTGACACTCATCTCAGGAGGACAGGGTTTGATCCAAACCGAAAGGTACAGTTTCCATAGGGAGTACAGCCAGCCCTACTTCCTCCTGGTCATCGTAATCTTTGGTGTCTTCTTCAAGTCAGGAGTAATCAGTCACACACTGCCACATGTTTTGACACCTGTCCTGTGTGGTGTGGAGGAAGTAAGCATATTACTCTGACTGCAAATCACACTCCTCTCCTTTGGAAATACACACAGACAATCAAACCTATCTTTACATGAAGTAAGACAGACAGGTGGATTGTCAGAGAGGGATTAAAAAAAGAGGGAGAGAAGAAGAAATGAAGGTTCCCTTACATTGTGGGCTTTTTTGAAAAGAGGGTAGGATGACTGGGGAGGCGAGTGACTGTTAATGGGAAGAAATGAACGCGCTTTACTGGTGGATGTGACAGGAAGAGACTGTTCTTAACAAGGCGTCAGAGTCAGTCAGAGTTACAGATCCATCACTTCTCAGCGGCTGGGAGAAGGAGGGGGGGGGAGACATTTAAGGATATTCAGAGAGGGAGAGAGTCTGTGAAGGGTAGAGAAGAAGAGGGAGAAAGAGGGATTTGAGTGTGGCTGACAGCACTGCATTTAATTTGGGCTGCCAGATCCTTTTTCATTTGACTCCCTCTCAACCAGCTTAGAGGCTGTAGAGGACTTGGAGGCGAAGGTTTGCCAGGATGTCTCAGATTAGCACTGATGTGCCACGTCACACTTTAAGCCGGCCTGTAATTCATGTTCAACAGGGGGATACTCACACATTACACTGTGCTGTGCAGGACGTGATTAATTGACTCACACTCTAATATTGGGTGTAATTTGCCCATCCTCTGATGTGAAACTGACTTCATACTAGACTTACTGTATGTCGCCGTCCCAGGGATGTTATAATGGAGTCTTTGCTCAGAGCTGTGTAATTTCTAAACTGAGGATAGAAGCTCAAGAATGGGGGTAATTGCTTCAGGTAGTCTTTCAACACGATTTTACACAATCTAATAAATAGGGGAAGACTTGATAGGGCCCAATTTTGATATGCATTATTCAGGAATGTAGTAGGTGGTAAACCAAGCAATATTAGTTTAGCCACTTTTTTAAGAAGGAGGGTTTTTTTTGTGTTGCAATTGGAAGTTACAATAATAAAATGATGGTCATACTGTCACATTAATTAGTTATACTTGTGCTTCTCTTTTTCAGACTATGCTCTTCCTGGCTACAGTGGAAGAGGAGGGTCAAGCAGGGGAGGGAAGAAGGGAGTTGGCAGAAACCCTGCTGTCTGCCTTGATAGACAGACACCAGCAACGGCAGACATGGAGAGACAGGTAACACAATGTACCACAGACTCTGTTCCTAACATTGGTCCTCGAAAAACAAATCCCCAACAGATGGGTGAGAGGTAAAGTAAGACACTCTTGACAACAGCCATGATTTTATACACAACATGTATTCATACATTTCGCTATGGGCTGCTCAGAAACCTGTGAAGTATGAGCATCATTAGAAACAAACTAAAGGTAAATATTTTGTGAACTCTCATGAAGGGAAGTGGGGCACAACCAAAACTTTGATGCACACATTTACTTGGACTGCGATAAATTAAAGTTACAACCAAGCATGGAAGGTAAGAACCAGAGCTAGTGACATGTTGAGTGATAGCATGCAACACTGATTGGTTCATGTGCAAGCCTCACTTAAACAGTGGACTCATCATGAATAATAACGTAGTCCTATTTCCATTCAGTGTGCATTCACTTGTGATGTGTAGTTGTTTGTGGTCCTTAGGCCTGGCAGCTATCACAGCTATCACAAGGACACGTGTGTCTTGGATAAGCCCAGTCACTTCCTTCCTTCCAGATAAGGGCAGGGAGTGCACGGATTAGAACACTGGCCATTCATTCAGATAAAGAAGGGACTCTCTCACACACACACACATCTACAAACACAGTGTTATTTTAGCTGTTCATTCTCTCAGTCACTCTCCCCCTCAGCACTAGCAAGGACACACACAAACACTGGCATGCATGTATACACTAGAACTACATTCGCATATGTTTCCCTGCTTATTGTCTTTATCAACAGATTTGACCTCAGTGTCACACACACATTCACACAAATACACACACTTTGGACCAGACATGATCCAGAGCATAGAAGAAGCCAAAGTGCCAGGGGGAAAATCCAGACACTACAAATTCCTGAAAGCCACATCTTTCTTTTAAAAGATGTATGTTAACTTCCTGCATTGTTGTTGCCCCTCATCTTTCCAGGGTGCCCCTCTGTTTTGAGTTGTCCCCCCTAGTTGACCCTTAGCTATGTCCCATCCAGATGAGCCTTGTAAACAGGCTGTTTCCACACACCTTTCTTTGCAGTGTTGACGCCCACCGCCTCACAACTCTGATGTAGGGCCTGCTCTGATAGTGCATTCCAACTGCAGGTGCTGAAAGCTAGAAACCATCTCGCCACATCCACCCCCAACTTAACATCAGCACTGTCGCCCACCATCCTGGTTCCCCCACCACCCACAATGCGATATTACCACCTCCTAACCGTGTCTGAGCCTAGATTTAGCTCCACCCATCCTAAGATCCTGACAACTAGTATCAGAGACCAGGACAGGAAATGCTCAGTCCTTGTCGGCGCAGCAGACATACGTTTACTCTATCAGCAGTGAAAGACTGATTAGATTAGTTTTGGAGGAGGGCAAGTGTCCCACACAATATGTTTGAACTCCAGCTGCTCCCGATACCTCCTCTTCCCTTTACACACATTAAATGTCTATCCCAAACCCCCACTGGCCCCACTTACAAAAAAGCCAGGGGTCATCCTGTCAAGTGGCTGTCAACAGATCTCATTTACACAAAACTAAACACATGGCTGTGTGCAATGTTAAGTGGGACGTACTGGTACTGATTAGAGATCTGCAGCCGATGAGGGTTAAGGATCACCTCGCTAGTTCTTTGTTGAGGAAGAAAAAGTTTGCATTTCTTTATGCATGCAACTAAGAGACAAAGTGAAGTGTATGACATAATCAGACAAACAGTGAGGGATTTTAATTCACTTTAGTCAGAAGTATTCAAACATTCATTTACTTTCATAAAACCACTCACCAAAAGAGTATTTTTGAAATTAATTTGCTGATTCATTTCGCTGTTTTTTTGTTTTGTTTTTTTCTTAGTTTTTATATTGGGCATCCTAATTAGGTTTTCACACAATATGCAACAGGCAGGCTTTTATCATAATGCTGCCTTTTGTTTCCATGGTTTCCATTCAGCATATAATGCTTGCAAAAGGATGGAAAAAGGGGGAAAAAGGCATGATTGATGACTCTTGCTAGAGGCACATAAACATAAACAACCAGCTCTGATTGATTAAGTTTCTCGCTGACTTTTGTTTCTTAAACACCAGTTAAAGCAGCACTCTGTGCGCTGGAACGTGGGTGTGCTAGCTGCCATTTTCTGCCTCCAGGGCATTTTTAGCACTAGGAAGAAGGAAAGAAAGAGAAATTGGACCTGGTGACCAGTGGTTCTTCACAAGTGACTTATAGGCACTCAGAGTGAGTGATGCCTCGTCTCGCCCCGCTAGCAGAAGCAGTCCATTCATTCACTCTGAGCCAACAAAGTTATGAGAGCTTTTTTATTCTTATGAGCTTTTCTGGTAACTGGGTTTTCCAGATGCACATGGTGAATTCTTTGATAGATGCTGCCCTCCGTGTCCCTTTGGTAAATGCCCCGTGAGTGCCCTGAAATAGATGGATTATTATGTGGGTGGGTGACTGTACCGTAGCAGAGCAGTTATGTATGCCACACAGGAAGTGCAGATTGAAGAGCAAGGCACAACCTCCAGGGAACAGGCCTATTAGGATAGGAAATGACACATCTCAGTGGCACCAAAACTATAGAGACTCAAAACACTTGGTACTCGGGTTAGAAAATACATATATCTTGTTTAACGCAAATAAAGGTAAAGAAGGATTTGGGAGTACATACACACAAAATACAAAATAGTTTTATTTTCAAAAGTGTGATATTTTACTTACAGTTGTTACTTGGTGTGATGCTATATTGAATCTGTATTATTACAGTACAGCTACCTTTGAACCCGCTGGATGAGATGACCTCATGGTGACCTTCCAGAGCCTAGAGGTCACTGCTCTGACCAACAAAAAAAAAAAGCTTTGTCACAGCCGGCGAGCAAACACTGAAGGGAACAGCTGCGAGTTTTGTACTGACCATGCAAACTGCTGTAGGCTTTGTAAGGTCATTATATGATAATGAAAATCATTACAGAATTACATGGGGGTTTAGGACATGAGAGCAGCGGGGAGGGGAGGGGAGGGCCACATTGGGTTTGATAAATGGACTGTGAAGGTGCCCATCTGGCCCTCTCTATGGCTTTTTCTTCCTGCTCTTTTATCCACTCTCGTCCTTTACTACCCCTCTTTCATTCCCCTCCACTGTTCTCCAGTGGGCCAGTGTAAAAGCAAGCAGGCCTGTAGTGAAAGATTAACAGAGTGCAAACCCAACTCACCTCTGTGGAGGAGAAAAGAAGAGGGGAGACAGGCAGAGGTGTTTATGACCCAAAGCAGGGTTTGTGAATGACTTGGCAAATCCTGTCCTCCCATGGTCTCAGTGTGGGCCGGTAGGAGAGTAGGCAGCCCTTGACCTTTGGCATCAGAAACAGTTGGACAGCGCAGGATGTGTGAATCGCTGTAGTTTGGAGGCATGTATATGTTCATTGTTTATTTGGCTTTGGTGGTAATACATGACAAGGTTTATAATAATGCATTTAGATTGTACCATAGAACTGCTCTTCCTCAGATTAGAGACGGGAGAGACAGATGCCCATTGCAATCAAGTTTGTAATTTGTTTTATTTTCACATAGTTTGAACATATGTTTTATTTCAGATCATTTTTTAACTTATACGTTTCTTTTGAAATGGAAACCATTTAAATGTCTAACTTAATTATTATTAAGCAAATCTCCTTGTCTAATTTTATTCCATTCCGGTCACCCTTTAGACAAGAAGTTGACCCACATCGTACAGGTTAGGGTGTCACTATAATAGCTGTATGCTCCGAATCTCTGGCACAGTACATCTGTTGCCTGTGTTTATTACTTTTCTCCAACTTGTTGAGCGTTAGTGAGGTCTTTATAACAAGACAAAGGCAACATCAGCTGACATGGCAAGCAGAGCCAAAGGACACAGAAGGAGGTCCATGTGTCCACAGCTGCACTCATCACTCAGCTGTCCAGCTTGACCCATGACCCTGTAGGGCTGTCTCCCAGCCTCCATCAGCTTTATATTTCCTGCCATTGTCATCCTCTCTTGTCCTCACCTGGACAGGGCACTGCTACACAAAAGGCCTAGTCTGTCATCAAAACCAAGGGTCACTGGGGGCCAGCGGAGGGGCCAGAAAGCAGAGGCTGTGCCCAGCCGGGGTTGACCCCACCAGTGATGTCAGCTACCACTTGCAACCCTGTGGAGACGCATAGAGACAGAGGAAAAAGGAGAGAGACCTTCGTTGGCTGGCACTTCATTCCAGGAGTGGTGACATTTCCTTTGTGTTATCCTTGACAGACCCCACCCCGATTCATACACTGGGGTGGGACAGGGAGTTAGGAGACAATGGAGGTCCCCTGTCCCAGATGGGAGTAGGAAAGGTTGTCAGTGTCGTGTCCACAATAAAGATGGACAGACCACAGCCTTGTCTAATGTGCCCAATGACCTCCTTAAAGCCTTAGAAATGGAGGTACCATACTGCAGTAATGCTATCATGCCATAGTTAACTTTCTTTCTTTATATACTCAAGGCTTTGTGTAGCTACAGGTTCCCATAGACTTATAGTAGTCGTCATCTGTTCAGATTTCACAGCAGAAGCGATTGGGTGGGGTTTCTGAAAATGTAGATTGTAGACAATCATCCATGCCTTCCTTTCAGTGTGTGAAATCTGACTGGTTATTGTGTGGATATGTTTTGGATACAGGAGTTTGTGAGGTACAGTTAAGAGAATGTGGCATTAAGATGTTAATTAGCAGTTTTAATAAGCAAGACTGTGGTTTTGACTGGCAACATAAACATTCTGGTTGGTGGCAGGTCAGGCCGGGCACGTTGTCAACCGGGCTTGTGTGATGTAAATTGCAACCAGAGGTGACAGGTTAATCAGATCTCTCAGACAGCAGCCTCATATATTTCTCTTCACATCACCTACACAAAAGCAGTCCTGTTTTGCGTGTAGAACTGACAGAGGGAGCTCAGTTTGTTTCCGTTGGCGTGAGTTGCCAGCCAAAAGTTTAATTGGCTACGTCGTTGTTTCTCTTTACCTCAGGGGTTTGCTCATGGTAATAGTGGGCAAACACCTGTGTGTGTGGTGGGTGGAACTCTCATCACACAATTATGTTCTTTATCTGTGTTGTATGCGTGTCTTTTTCTTTGTACCACCTACTTTTGCCGTCATCGACATTGCTGTGTTTACTTGGTTCAGGGCACAGGTTTACTTGGTTCGGGGTTCAGGGAGAAGAAAACAAATAAGTACATGTCATCTGTCTCTTTCATCGCCGGCCAGCCTGTAATTAGCTCAAGCACGGTGGTTAGCCTAAGACGCTGTCGTCTAATTTGTCTGTCTTTATCTAAAACATGTCTGTGTGGTCCCTTAGACCGGTTACATGCGTGCAGCGAGATCGCCTGTGGCTTGGGTGTTTGTGAGGTGTATGTTTGTGTGTGCTTGATTGTAAATTATGAATTCTTCTCTCATGCACCCGCCCCTGTTTAGCAATCAGTCAGTTATGCATGACATGTCCTGACCTCAGCAGAACCTCACAGCTGCTGTTACTGTAGCAATCTCCCTCCCATCCTAGTTAGCTCCCAGGCTGGAAAGTACTTCAGAGTATGTCTTATTCTTGCAGGAATGTACTTTGAACAAGATTACTGATGATGCTGTTTATTTACCTGACTGTAGTTACTGTACAAACAAATTCTATGATTGGAACAAACTTACATCATGAATAAGACAAGTAACCTCTGTCGAAAAAAGCTCAAAACTTATATTTACAATCTTGTTTTTTATTAAGTCCTGTTGTTATTTCTCGTATTTGTTTTGTATTGTTTTCTTTAGATAATAACTTAATGATTTGTTTTTATTAATATTATCTTTTTTTATTTATTTTAGCTCTCTTGTTTTAACACTGCCGCTGTCCTTGATTTTTTTTCTCTTTTCTCATTCTAGTTGAATGCTCAATAAATAAAGTTTATTGTTTGTATTTATTATTACTACCTGTGTAAATATTCACTTACCTATCTATCTTGCCTGGATCTCAAACAAGTCAGTAATTATCTGTTGAGGTACATGCTTTATCTCGTTTTGTGGTTAGGTGTGGGAATGGACAGCTCGCAACTGGCAAGAATCAGTACCGCAGTCTCTCTTTGTTAGATTTCTCGCTTATCCTTGACTGAGTCACAAATGCATCAAATTGCTCACAGATTTTAATGGAAACAGTCATTTCATAATTATGCATTTCACAGTAACAGCTTGGCAATGCAATGTGGCGCAGAAAGGGAGAAAGAGATAGTTAAAAATGTCATTAAAAGTGCCACAGACATTTAAACACACTTGTTGCAGAGACAGTTGCCCATTAAATGCTGCCTTTTTAATATGGAAACAAGATTTGTGTTTGGAAAAGACAATGTGGTAAAGGGAGGAGGGGAGGGGATTGGTTTGGGCCTGTTTTACTGGTAGTCAGGAAAACCAGGACATTCCTTCTGGTAAAACCCAACATCCCAGAGAGCTGATAGAGCATGATTAGGTGAGGATATGTGGCAGGCATGTGAAACAAACATCACGAACATAGCATTGTGGGTTGGCGGAGGGTGTTCTCACCAAAAACACCGTCATTACAGTTCATCTCATCTAAATCCTGTTTGTTCTTGGTTGGATACCAGTTCTCCTTAAAACATTAAGTTAAAACTTGACCAATTTAGGATTTATATGCTGAAATTTTGCACGTGTAAAAAAGTGTTTGTGTGTGGTTAAGTTAAGCTAATCAACACAAGTAGAACCATGAGTGTAGGCCTCAGTAAACATGCAGACAGTCTGCATATCAGATGCTTGTAAAGTTTCACAGTGTTACAGCTACTTGTTTGGAGGTTAAACATTTCTCTGCTGGGTTTGGGTCTTTGCTATTTAATGTCTATATTACACAATTAACCGAAGGAATGTATGTTGTGTTTAAACCCACGCACATTCTACATGCATGCACACCACATGCTCCATCCTTTCCCTTTTTCTCTACCACAACCACCCCACCTGGGCGCCCAACCCACACACACACTCACCCGCCCCTCCTACTCTATATACACATCTTTCTTCCCTCCTCTGTTAATTATAACCTACACCGCTGGAACACTTCATTTCATATCAAGCATATTGTCTCTTCAAGGCTGGCAGGCAGGTCATAAATTATCCTGAAGGTGAGGATGGAAGTTGGAGGAGATAGTTATGAAAATTTCATCTGTCTGCCGTAGCGGCCGCAGCTGCTCCTGTCACCAGCCGTGTGCTGGAGGAATTACACCGGGTCAGCGTTTGTGTGTATGTGCGTGGGTGTGTTCTTCATTTTGTGCATATGCGTAGGTACATGAACACGTGAACAGTTACAATGTGCACGTATATACAGCACTCACCCGTGCAAATCTTTTGTGTATCTCCACATTTGTCCCTGTGTGTGTCGCTGGGCCAGTGTGTACATCGGGTTGGCCAGGTAAGACCTGCCTGTCAGTGTGTGGAACATCTCTGGCGTCCCTGTCACCCCAGGGCCCCCAGCTCTGCCCTGAAGCAGGGAGGCTGGGAGGGGGGACAAGCTCGCAGGGCGGTCCCCAAGCTGTCTCTGTTCATTACCGCTACAGAGACGGGACGTGGCCGGCAGGTGGCCAGACCTTTAGTCCTTACCTACTGTGATCATCTGCTGCTCCACTCTGTGTATGTGTGTCTGCGTGGGTGGGAGGGTGTGCCAGCATGTTTAAGAAAGAAAAAGAGTCAGAGGAAACCCATAACTTATGTATTTGAGCAGGCAAGTGCATATTTTATGTTTGACCTATGAATGTGTGTTTGTGTCTCTGACACATTATTGCATTGAAGCAATCTGCCTGTGTATGCACATCTCTAAATGGCTACGCTTACATATTTACAAATGTACAGAAATTCTGCATTTGGAGAAACTGGAGTGCTGTAGTGGCACTTTTCTTGACAGAGCGCAGAGCAGTTCTTCTCGACAGACAGCTACTCCAAGTGGCAATTAGTAAGAAAAGAAAAACAGTAAAACTACCCCCTCATCCTCTCCTATGTCAATCTGCAGTTTCCTGCAAAAATTCTATTAGGGCCAAAGTCCATAGCTGTTAATTACAATTCTAACTAGCTTGCCTCCTGACGAATGGATGGCTTCAGCAGCGATGTAGGATAAAAGGGATATCAGCGATTTCACTTCCCTGTACAAAGGCTGCCTCTGAAATGGGTCATCAATCCCACAGTGATAAATGTCTGGTGGAGTAATGACTCTCTTATCGGCGCCGGATTACTGCAGATATTTGTAATTAGTGTAGCCACACAAGTCCCCGACAGATGTTTTTGAGGCGGCACAATATTGAAGCCTTGTTTTAGTGCTAAATGGGAACTTTCTGCAAAGAATAGAGATAGTTAGAGCTATTGTGTTGCAGCAGACATAGGTGAATCTGGAGAGCCGAGGTGCTGTTTCGTCAGTGTGAATGTGTGTATGTGTTCACACACCTCTACGGTGCATACAAATATATATATATATGGAGCCAAATGTTCACACATGCACTCACACACATACTTGAGCTCATGACCTGATAGCTAAATACACAGCCTGAGGTCCATCCTTTAGATATTGAGCTCAGCCGTCACATGACTGTGAGAGCCAGGGGGCTCCTCTTCTCCTCCTGTTCTTCCTCCTCCTCCACCTCCTCCTAGCCCAGCCCCAGAGGTAGCCACTGCTACGCCAGGGGGAGTGAACGATTCACTTTTAACTTCCATTTCTCCTGTTTTGGGTCGAGGTTCGCTAGCCGCCCTGAAGTTTTTTCCTTCTTCCTCCTCTTCCAGCTCTCATGAAATCACAATGTGATGTATTCAGCCTGAGGTGTAGCTCTATTCACAATGCAGTTTGACACTACGAAGCCTTGCTCCCCTCTGCTTTCACAGTGCATCTGTACAGACGGGCTGCTGACAAGTCTCTACCAGTAACACAATTGTCCTGGCCGTTGACAGTATATTAAACACGAAAGATGTTTAGTGTGTATACTAAACATCATTCGTGTTTAATATACTTAAAAAGGCAGACTTGCGTTTGATTAATTCCTGTCTCTGTCTATAAATATGTGTGTATAAATATATATTTATTGTAGACAACTGCTGCCAATGAACCCTTTGTGTCTAGATTTCACATTGGTTGAGGGCTGTGTTCTGTTGCCAAAATATACACTCACCCGACCGACTGTCCGACACACCCACAAACGTATACACACATACACAGCCTGCCCGCCACTGACAGACGTGTAAGCAGATGCAGCCAGAACTGGTAATGGCAGGTGATTATAAGTGGCACACATGCCAAACTAATTAAACCCCTGGGTTGACAGCAGCATTTGGTAGCACTGGCATTCTGGCATGCTGGCATTAGAATAATTGTAGCAGCAGCACATTTCACCTGCGAGACTGCAGCTAACAACGTCATTTATTTTACAGCAGGCTCTATCGGATGTTGCTACAGAGGCTCGAGTTAGCCTGCTTTAGGTTGACATGTATGGCAACCTCTAGCACAGATGGTCTGTGTGTTTGTGCCACACTATTGCTTTTTTTTTTTTTTTTTTTTTCGCTTGCGGGTATATTGTGTCTATATTTTACACAGTTAAACAGTGCAACAATGATTCATTGAGTTTAAATTGAAAATTTGAATCAAAACACTTTCTTTTTCTGAAGATATAAATATAAAATGTGCAGATG
This sequence comes from Larimichthys crocea, assembly GCF_000972845.2. Classification (NCBI taxonomy): domain Eukaryota; kingdom Metazoa; phylum Chordata; class Actinopteri; family Sciaenidae; genus Larimichthys; species Larimichthys crocea. The sequence goes on along the minus strand of NC_040018.1, from coordinate 22,018,772 downwards.
AGCTTGTGATTACACTACTACTACTACCATAATAAAGTTTATAAAGATCTGACACAAACACACATGAAAACATAAACCCACACACATCTTTACGTATATACATGCAGTACAATTTTCCAATATTTCCATGCTGTACATAAACACATGCTACAGGGGTAATATGACTATTTATTCAAACACTTCCAAACATACATGCATTTGTGTATTGTAGATGATAAAACGTTTAATCAAAGTATGTATATACTATGTAGTATACTGTATATGTATGTATGTATGTATGTAAGCTGGAAAGAAGACACGTTCGTCTAAAACACTGACTTTTTTAGAAGTGATTTGAAGGAGGACACAGCGTCATTCAGCCTGATTTCTTCAGGCAGACTGACCCAGCTCTGCATGTCCCCCAATCAGGACGCAGCAGCAGGCAGGCAGGCAGGAAGGAGACAAGGACAGGAGGACGGGTCTCTTAGTCTATTCACTTCTCAGGTCATCACTTCTCCAGCTGGAGGGCTGGAGCTCAAAGGTCAGAGCTATGCCAAGAGGCCAAAAATGCCACCAGGAGGCCCACCTGCACACCGCACGTACACCTCTGTCATGTACTGAAACACACTCGTACACACCTGGATGGTTGAGTAAGAGTTCTGACATACCTTCAGTTCTGTGGAAACTAGTCTGGCTGTAACCGACTTGACTGATTCATGTGATTGCCTTGTGCTATGCAGCAGGTGTGGCTAGGCCAGGTGCACACTGTGCTGCATCACAAGGTGTGTGCACTCAAGGCGAGAGGTAAATCAGATACAGTATCTGTTAGTGTAGTTAGGAGTGAGTGGCAAGGTATGCAAGGTCATCGCATGTCACTGTCAGATTTATGGGCTGTGGCGTGGCGTATAATATGCTGTTATATGATCTCCAACTAAGACCATAGACAACTATTTTCTAGTATTTCCTTCCTGTAAATCACAGTGGTGACAAATAGGGTGCATCCAGCTCACATATTTCCCCATAGGCTGCGCTGTCTTGTCCACTTGGACATAATTGCTTACTTGCTTTACTGCATATATATCACTTGCTAAAACATCACTTACACTTTTCAGGTTTTATTGCAGATGCACAGACTGTGTTCCTTCTCGATGGCTACAGTACTGTGTTAAGCTGGTTGTAGAAGAAGTGAAAAATCAGCTCTTTGAAGGCACAAGTGCCCGATGGCAGCTGATAGCTGGGGCTTAGTGGATCCTCATTATGTGCTGTAGCAAGCTGATTAAAACATTTGATTTGTTCCCAGTGTGTGTGTGTGTGTGTGTGTGTGTGTGTGTGTGTGTGTGTGTGTGTGTGTGAGTGTACAGTAAAGTGCCTGTGTGTGCATGCGCATGTGTGGAAGAGTAGGCCTTCTGGCTGCTGCGGTGTGTTATCTGTTTTTTCAACCTTGTCATACTAATTAGAGTCCATATTTACTTACATTCTCTTTTTGTTTTCTGCCCTCGATAGGCATCTGTGAGCGCCGCTGCCTATGCTGTTCTCATTAACAAACTGATGATGTGTGATAGGTCTATCTAGTGATGATACAGAGAGCTTTTTCCAAAAAAAGAGGTCATGATACAAATGTTGTCAGCTTTATGCAACCACAAAGTATTATGTTCTTGTTATCAGTGACAGTGTGATTGTAATTTTGCCAGTGAATGTTGTGTGGAAACATTCCACGTTCAAATGAAAGTCAAATTAAAAATAAAACGTATTAACAATAATTTGTTTCAGAACTTTATTAAATTGTATTATTGCCCCATGATGAACTAAGTCACTGGTTCTCAACTTGAAGATGAGAGATTGACATAAAAAGATGAAAAAGAAAGAAAGAAAGAAAGAAAGAAAGAAAGAAAGAAAGAAAAGGGAAGGAAAAGCTCTTTGCATGGCTTTCAAAAAACCCATATTCATAGCACAAACAGCTACATTTGCTAGCAGAATAGACAGTTATAACCAATATCCACATGGCCCTTTAAACATCATGTCTGAAAAACATAGACGTAAAACAACTCCATGTTCCACATTTCCACCCCTCTATTTCTAGTTCCTTCTGGGTTGCTGACTCCATGAACAGTTTACCAGTGGTGACCTTTCTCAAGTTACTGATCATGTTCTCTGCACGGGTCACTCACCGCATGTTATCGAAGCAAAGACGGATGGGCCTGACCACACCCTGACACTGCTGTTGGCTTTTTGGAAACGCTGTTTCTGATTAACCAAACCGCTTCACTTAACTAAACTGGTGACAGCACAATCAAAAACATTATTATGCGTGCCCGTGTGTGTTAGAGAGACATAGACCAATGTACAATAGATTTTGTAAATGGTTAAACTGAACAGGAAACTGTGTGAGGATACATGGTGGGGTGAGCAGAGAAAATCACCGACAGCTGAGTTTTATATGGGGGAGGTGGGTGGTAGGGTGTTTGGGGGTGTGAATGGTTTTATGAGTGTGAGTGACTGATTCCCAGACACAGAGCACAGTGCATCCTGAATGGGTAAATGGCATTTATTCAGCCGGTTAGTCTGGGAAAACATATGGTGCCATTTGGAGGCCCAGACTGGTGCACGCTGTTCTCCTGTAATTAGACTGGCCCAGCAGAGCAGCTACATAACTGCTTCAGGATAACCGCCCTACTGTAACCTACGGTGCTGCTGCCACCCAGCCCTGGCTGTAGCACAGGACCAGCATACCACATTACACATCCTGTTAACACACTGTTCAACACCAGTGAACACCAGTGACACCACAGCTTTGGCAGCTGCACATTTGTACTGAGAGCCAGATTTACTGTACGTATGTGACAGTACAAACAAAAAAAAGTAAAAGCCTTAAAGTGAACTTAAAAATGTGCCACTCAGCAGTGGTATTTCAGAATTATGGTGACGTTTGTTACTAAAATTGTAATAATTGTCTTCATTTCTACAAAGGCTGAAGCAGGGGTCATTAAATACACTTATGAGAAAATGAAAAACATGGATTCACATAAAAACAAGAGAAATATCGCTTCTAAAAAACTAAAGCTGCTGCAATATAAATGCCAAATCAAAGCATATCTGTAGCACATTAGCAGCTCAGTGAATGTCAAGTTCAAGTTTAATGACCGCATGGCTGCAACTCCCGGTCCACTCTTTGTTTGGTCAGATATTGCATTATTTTATATGTTATATAACATTTGTTATTGCTTTTCTTTATTATTATAGTTATATAGATGTTTCTATAGACGGTTTGATTAAAATTCCTCCTGCCTACAGAGACAGCCTTAGTTTAATATACCTATGTATATTTGAACCTGGGCAGTGTGGTGGCTCAGTGGTTTGGTCTGTTGCCTGTGTGGAGTCTGTGTGCATGTACTCACCTTGTTTGCCTGGGTTTACTGTAAAAAAAAAATGAAAACTCTAAATTTGTAAATGTGATTGTTGTTGTCTGTAGAGTGTATGCATTTTGGCCATGTGACAGACCAGCAACCTGCCCAGGATGTAGATCACATCTTGCACAATGTGCACTGGGCTAAACCTGTGCTCTCTTGTAAACATAAATCATATATAAAGATAGGACACCTTTTCTCTCGTTTTCTTTCTCGTCTTTGCTCTTTTTTTTTTTTTTTTTAATCACTACCCACCCTCCTTCCATCAGGATCAGTGGAGCAGATTGTGGGTCGAAGGCGTGGGTTGTGTTGGCAGGGCTGTGGGGGCGTCAGCTGGGCTGTTGTCCCGTCAGGGGGGAACAGGCTGGCAGCCCGGCGGGAAGGCCCTGTTAAAGATACACTGCTGGGAATCGGACTGAGCCAGTGCTTGGTCCAAACCACGCACGCACACATCAACACACACACCAGGGGGGATTGGTAAGGAAAGTGGTGGGGGTGTCCAAACCTGGGATAAAGACATTTCCTCCCTCATTTATAAAATCTGACACCACCAGTCTGCCCTCTCCTCCTCCCTTATCAACATCCCTTCACAAAGATCACACACACACACAATGCAGTCAGGAAATGAATATATGATTTTTTTTTCTCTTTCTGACAAGAATGTATGCTCTTGATAGTTCATTTTACACAAAACTTGATATCATTGTTTCATTTAGGATACGTATATGCATGCATATATATATTTATATAAAATATATGTGTGTTTAAAGGAAAGGATATTTTGCAGCGGGTGTTTGTTCTACTTCTGTCCAACCCAGGCCTCCTTTGACCAAATTTGGATTTTGTGGCTCCAGTAAACACCAAATTGGCAACAAGCGGTAAAGCTACCCTACAGTTTCAAAATATCCTTTCAGAAACCTACATAGACCTATGTGCAGAGCCACAGATACATCTCTGCTTAAGTCAGTGTGTAAATCATTATACATGATTTAAATATACCAGTGAGGCTGGAGGACATTTAAGTGCACAGAAAGCATTGTCCCATCTCTCTACACATTCAAGACCTAACATGTACGGCTCCATGGGCACGCACACTTTACAGTACAGTTACATACTGTACTACATACTGTCTGTGTCCAGAAGGGGCTATCTGCATAGCATGCTATTCTCTTGTTGTCTGTTTAGCAAGTACAGCATGTGAGAGCACTGCCAAATTTGCATATGCCGCCATGTATATTTCAGCAGTGTTTAAGACACACATCACCGGCAGTGAATTATGCATGGGGCTGGTACAGTGGAGGTGCTTGTTTTATGTACTTGTGAAGGGAAATTGGACTGTGTTTTCTTCTGCTCATGACGCTAAAGGCCCAAGGCCCATTAAAGCACACAGGGCAGGTAGAGTCTAAATGGACTGGCGTGTACATCGTATTCCCCTCTAACAAAGGCGGTCTGGCATAGGGAAAGGCGTTAGACAGGTTCTGACAGCTAGGTAATAGGATTCCCACCTCTCCAAAGGGACTGACTGAGGTGCTGTTGTAGTATCCTTGTAGACCACTCTGTCTTTTTATATGTGAATGTGCATGTGTGTTTGTTAAATGCGGTGCTGTGGCAGAGATGAGTGACTGAATAATTCAAAATCTGGCATGTCTCACAAAATGATGCAAACCCGTGCATGGATTGTCAGTGGGAGGAATAGAGTGTTGCAGTAAAGACAGCCTAAAAGGCTCTTATGCATTATAAACAAGCCTTTTGAAACTGTTTTCTCATATGCAAATGCAACACACACATGCTGCAAAGGCTTAATATGAATCTCTCTCATTCACTGCAAATCCAAATGAGGCATAGGGCTGTTTATGTTTATATTGTGCATGCGACTGCTAGAAGAGGATGGAGAGGTGTCGGTCGAAAACACATGAAAGATACAATAAAAGACACAATTGTGCTGCTATCAATGTTTACTTCAAAGAAAGAGCAGTTAGAGCTGCGGCTCTGCCTGCACACGGCACTCGTGTTCATAAGCCTCTTCTGGACTAAGGGAATAGGCTGCAGAGGATGAGCATCATTAGATATGTCATTTAAGACACCTATCCTCTCCCACTGCTCTATATTTATCCACTTGCAGGTCTCTAACAGGCCCTTAGGTCAACACATTGTGTCCCTACCTGTCAGCTCAGCAGTGGACGGGACATATGTGGTGGATAGAGACAATATGAAACCACCTGCTAGTCACCCTGCCCTCTCCTCTCCTTTCCTTTCAGCTCTCCTGCTATCTTCTACTCCTCTTCTCTTTGCCTCACCTTGCCACTGGATGCATTTGTGACAAATCATATATTCCTGTCATAGCTGCCTTGTTTAGGTTGGCTTGGTACCAGTGAATCTGCTATTTATAGAGTTCGTTTTAGCCACCTCTGCGTGGTAAATGATGATAAGCCCAGCCTGTAATAAACAATCTCGTAAACAGCTCTGCAGCTCAGCCCTTAATGGCCTTAGGGGCTTGTAAGAGCTTTATAACACATTTATTACCCTTTTTAATGGCTGAGAAGCTGTGAGCCATAACATAAGCTAACACTAATTTAATTTCCTGACATATATTGGCTATATGTTGTCTTTAGGTTTTGGTTATTTGGCCGACTTGATAGATTTCATACCTAGTCCTATTTTGGTCTTGCTTAATGCATTGTGACACTAAAGAGAACTATATTCAACACTTGCCTCAATTATTTTGCCACTTGGTATTCAGAGTCTGGTAAGAGAAGAGGAGAAACCATTACTTTGTTAGCCAAAAGCACACATTCACTCAGAACAGACGAAAGGGCCAGCATGGGGAATAGAGATATTTGATGTTGAATCTCCCCCTATTTACAGTAGGATGCCTGAATAAACGTGTTCAGAAGCTGGAAAGCAGCATTATGACCCATAACCCTGAGGTATTTGAAATGGAACAGCAGGACTTACTTTGAAAAAGAATAGGAGATGTGCTCTGGGCTCACTGTTTATACCTTGATGTGATTTGGACTGAAATATATATATATAAAAAAAAAAGCCTGTTTATCTGTTCTTTTCCGTTCGTCCATGGCTGAAGATTGCAGGGTTTAGGAAAGGGAAGCTATTCAGATACATTACACTGCTGGCGGTACTTGGAAAAAAAGGAAATCTCGTCTTTTGTTTCAGTATCTAAAGCTGGTAGAACATTATTCTACAAGTATTATTGTAAAAGTTTTCATTATGTTATTAGCTATTTACCCGTTTTTCTTGTCATCGCTGTTCAGTGTTCAAACCAGATTTTAGTAGTTTTGTCTTAAGTGCCATTGCAATCCTCATAACCATGGTATTAAATTTGAGAGATCTAATAGGTAAGAGTGGACCTTTGTACAAGGTACAGATTTTCCATCACACAAGTGCCCTTTCTGCAACATTTTCCCATTATGGTTTATTAAACTAACTCTGGGGCCAGGGTATCTACTTTTTTCAGTGCGTCTTTCTACAAATACCAATTTCAACCCTTCCTCAATTATTCCTTTGTCTGAAAAGAAGCAAGGTATCAATCTTTTATGTTTTGGAAAAATCTGATGAGTGCTATTTGCCGGACCTCCTGCTCGACAGAGATTGTGGAGCTGGCGTGGGGAGTGAAACACGAAATTGCAGAGTAAATCAATACTGGGCCAGTAATGTTAGGGGGGATCCCCTTTCAAAGAACTGAGCTGAATTTGTACGCCTTATGTTTTTGATCTCTTACTGTACTCATTTCATTCCAGGCGCTGTTGTTATCATAGTTGCTGTTGTTTGTATGTTATTTTAGCTTCTTTCCCAAGTAGCTATTTTGCAATTTGGACAAAAATACAGTTAAAGGCCCATCTGTTTCCAATGCTCCTAACGTCAGACAGATGGGATCTGACTATTGAAGCCATACCAGGATTCTGGCAGGTTAGAGGCTTCAGTAATGAACATGCTAAATATGCGACCAGGCTGATTTCATCATAACAAGGCCTGTATGGGCTAGAATGGGTAAATGTTCTTTTTCATGAAGTTAAGCTGTCGCACTTTAGCCTTGGCGATAGTCCTAGAGAAATACAGCATTCGTATTCGTCCCTACTAGTGCAAGTTGCAGTTGTCGTTCCGTGCTTCGGTCTCCCGAGACTGCAGTTAAGGTTTCATTGTTGACAAACGGAAAATGGTCTGGTATTCCACAGTCACAATTTGTCAAAACATGATGGTACAAAGTGATGAAGGCTCAATATGCACACATATGTCATTTTATTCCAATATTCTTTTATTTCAAAAACAGCTTATTTATATTCTTGTTCATATGTATTAAAAGTTTTTAGCATAACACCTCAAAGTAGTATGAAAGCACATCTTTTCAGCATGAGAAGCCCTGCCCTAACCGCTAAACCTGACAACGTTGGTTAGTATTTTGTGAGACATGCAATCCTGATTCTGACTGAGCTTTACTGGGCCACTGTAAAGACCACAGTACTTTACAGAGACCACTGCAACTTTTGAAGAGTCATGGGATTTGTCACATGCTTTCACTTTCAAACTCCCTCACATTAAGCTTCAAACCACTGACCCTATGCTTGCCCAATTATAAATGTCAAAGAAAACCTCACAAAACACATCACACTGATCCCTTATGCGTAGTGCACGTGGGTAAACAGGTTGGCCACAATCATGTGTGCTGTTATAGAGTAGTCGTCTTACTTCCTGTCTGATCCCGTTCCTTCCTGGGCAGCCACAATACAGCAGTAGCCAGTAGGAACAAAGAGAATGCTTTTTTAGTACACGCTAAATCCTGTTTTTTAATACAATGGCTACCGGAATTGCTGTGCTGCAACAGTAAACAGGCTAATCTTATAGATAATGTTATCCCCTGCTGACAACTATCGTGAAGTGTTTGGGTTAATTGTAATAAATCCACTGCCCCAGCCGGTTTTCCGTCTCTATGAGACACTTGTGTGGATGTGCAACACAGTCGAATCAGGTTTTCTAGGGACCGAGTCAAGCTCGGGGAGTGATTGATCACACTGCGTTGAGCCTGATGGACTCAGGTCTTCAGTGAAGTACAAGCACCCGCACACTCCTCATGCCTCCCAAGCATGCAAGCACAAACATTCCCAACACAGTTCTTTTACCTAGAAACAGGCCTGAGGGCTCTGACCAAAACACTTCTAATATAGGACAATTGAGCTGCTTTGAACTTTCGTGTGTTTGATAACTACTTGGTATGCTTCCTGGAGGATAACCTGTGGGCTTGGCTTCCCCAGCTTTAATCCCTTTGATTAAGTGCCAGGGCAAGATAGCTCGGCACTCAATAGGCCTTTTACCTTCCTAATATTCCCACTGTCCTGAGCTTGAAAGCACCAGTGCTCTCAAATCTCAGTAGGTGAATTTTTAGCCCTCCTTAGACTCCCCTGCAGATAGTTGTTTTCAAAGTTTAGGCCAATAACCTCCTTCCTGTCTGTGCCCGTTCCCTTATCCCTCATCCTGTTTTAGGTCAAGATGTCCTCTGTTCTTTTGCTCTGTTTATGCATTATGATTCATAGCAGCAAGGATGTACGTGGTACAGTACTTTGCCTCCTTCTCCACCTTCCCTCCCTTTCAGTGACCGATTGGAGCTGACGGCAGGGCCACAGCCTCCACAGATTAGCAAGGCTCAGAGGAGGAGAACAGTTGCTGGGGTAATTATGCTGAGAATTGTGGGTTGCCAGATGCAGACTGAGGCTTGGGCCTTGATTCCATACTGGTGGATCAACCCTAGAAAGCTGCAGCTAATTGTGGAGAGGGTCCATGGTCTAGTTCATCTAAGACCATATTATTGGCAAAAGTATTGTACTTTGATGGCTTAATTTTGCACATCAGTACTGGCATTCACAATCATAAATTCACCTCAGTCAAACCACTCAGCTTGCATTTTTAGCTTAGCTGTGCTGTATCTGAAGTCTTTGCTCATCTGTTTGTGTTTCATAGATATATGAAATGTAGCATGATCTGGGTCCAAAACCAAAACAATTGTTTTGTGCAACTATTTTTCTCTTTTATGGGAAATTGTCATAAACCTTGAAGCTTGAAAAGTAAATGAGCTTGTTTGGTAGGAGAAAAACCTCAAACTTCAAATAACTGGCTCATATTTACTGCATCTAGATCCTGATGCCTGTTTTGATTGGCTCAGTGTTTCTCAAGAAGAGCTTTTGTTATGTATTTCACTGCAGCTGCCCAAAGACAACCACTGGATTTAGATGCAGATAGAAAACAAGACACTCTCTAAAATTGGCTGACCCTTTCCCAACTCTCTGTACCCTCTCTGCCCTCACCGCAGAAACATAAGGGCACTTTGACATACTTCTGAGGCATCTTTTGTTGTTTCTCATGGGTAAATTCTGCCCAGCGTTATTCCCTGTGAACTCCCTTGACACACACACACACATACACACACACACACACACACAACCAAAACCAGTCCAAAGCAAAATTCAGAGCGTTGCAGTTTTCTTTTACACACATCAAATGTTGTATAATAAATACAGTGAAAAGCTCACAGCTGTGACCGTATTTAGATCTTTATTTGTATTTATAATCTAACACATTAGCTTGAAACAAAATGCCATAATGGATGTTTTTCTGTTTGCTTTTATTATTTCTCATTTTAAATGTGATGATGCATCATCATGCAGAGATGACTCTTGTAGTATAAACAAGTAAAGACTTCATTGTGCAGAGCTATTGTAGCATGTTTTACTAAAATGTATTAGTGAAAGAGTACCGTGTGCAAGTAAACTAAATCAATGATTTGCTTAATGCACATACTAGGTGCACTGTAAGTAAGCTAAGAAATTATCTGCAGCACCCAATCTACATGTACCACGTGTACAGGTCAGGTACGGGTCACATACAAACAAAAGAAAAAATACCATGACTACCATTGTTTATGTCCTTACCAAAGCTGGTAAATTATTTAGCCAGTGACTTGTTGGTGGTAGGTATATAAGTGAGTTTGCATAATGTCCCAAATATCCCATGTTAACTGACTCAGCTACAGTGATTGTGAATTGTCAACCAAGCAGTGTCAGTAAGTAGCCTAGGAATGCAAATGATGAGCCAGGTCCATTACAGATGTAGCGGGTTACCAGTTTAGACATGTAAGTTATCAGGCTTGGTTAATCAATGGCTTAGGTAGGAGAGCCAGTTCCTGCTGACCACTCATTTACTAGATGTCCATCAACTTAACAACAGCTCAATTAATTGCCAACTTTGAAACAGACATATGCTTCACCGGCATCTCAGCATTCTTTTCTTTGGTGATTATCCAAGCCATACCATTCCTCCCCGACACCAAAGAAATGTCCAATGGCTTCTAAATAATGTCGTCTAAATGATAACCATGGCAAATAGCAGCTTGACGGCATGCATGTGTGCATGAGTGCTCGTTTGCGTATGTGAATATGTGCAATACTCAAGATGGGCTCCATTACTTTTGCAGCAGGGTATCCCCTAACTCCTATCTTTTTAATTATTTATTTCATGAACAGCATATATATTTTGTTGGGGGTTATTGGGGCATGAATAAGCGCGTGTCACGGCCTTTTCACAATCCCTTATGAGCAAATCCCACCCCCATTCCTGCCTTGCCCCCAGCAGGCCCAGCTCAGAGTTCTTCTGATAGCCATGAAGGGATTTGGGCTGGATGGGCAGACCCTGACTGGGCTGATTGCTTTGAATGGCATTGGCTAAAGCTGCCTTTGAAAGCAGGGGCGTTGATAGTGCCTTCTTAGAAGAGCCTGTGTAGTCACTGCCTCTGGGAGGGACCCTCACTAATACCCTAGCATAAGATATACAGGAAGAGGCAGGGATCACCAGTCACCCCCAGCCATACACACACACATACACGCACACAGAGATGCACTCACACACTTACTCAGACAGAAAAGTACTTCCAGTAAACTTTTTGACTTTTACTTATGTTGCCTACTAGTAGACGGATCTGTAAGTCACTCACTATAAGCTAGACGGTGCAATGACTAATTTTACCCTCCCAAAATACAGTAGAGTTATTCATATTATTTAAGTCCTGGCTCAGTTTGATGAACAGCATAGTGCACATCTTTCTATTTGTGCTGAAGCTTATTTCAGAATACGCTCTGACTAGCTCGCATAGACAGAGAGGGAGGATTTCCGGAGGAGTATTTGGGCTTGCTTGTTTTGTTCGCTGTTTCACCTTGTCCTTTTGCTCTCATAAAACACCTTGAACATGAGAGAAGACAAATTACAGCTTCAGACGCAGGTGTCCTAGTGCGTTTTTATCTCTCAGCAGGCCCCCAGGGTACATTACCTGTGTTCTACAGGGCTGGCTGTGACATGGGAGCTGTCACTGGTGGAGCCCCTGAGGCCCAGGCTGCTGCTCTAAACAGGGTGGCCTTCTCTCTTTGATGGCCTGTCCCCCGGAGCATGGAGCTCTGAACTTAGGATAGGTCCGCACCCAACACCCCTGACCCCTGACTCCAAACCCAGTTACCCCTTGACTTTGCTATCACCTCAGTCATAGGAACAGGCATGTCCACCATGAGCGTCCTTGGTGATTAACATGAAAACACATAGGCTATACAGCTTCGTACTCATTCATGCAAGTCAGGGCATGAAGACATCACTGCTTTAGACTGTTCTCATCTTCACTGTGTTCATACGTATGGAAAATTCTGAGGTAACGCCTGTTAATGTCAGTAAACCTTGTGTCAGAGTGAGAGTTGGGGATACGTGTTTGTCTTCCATGGCAGTTGAATGGCTTCAGGGGAAAACAAGCTCGTTTTGTGTGAAAGACAGAGACAGAAGGGGAAAAAGAAGTAGCAGTAAATTACTGATAAGTGACAGAGAGAGCAGCTTATCATGTGACAGCATCAGTGTGGAATGAAGGTCTAGTGTGTGTGAGTTAACCCTTTGACAAATCTCATGGTGAGGGTGAAGGTGAGTAAAACACAGACGCACAGATGAACAACCGTGGAAAGAAGAGAGGCATGGAGTGAAATGGGAAAGATGGCAGGAGGGGAGTGGGTGGTGCATACAGCGTGCCTGGCTTTATTTTCAATTGCAGTTTACGATTTTTCATGGTCATGTCTCCCCTGCCTCCTTTTCAAAATAATCGGCTGTCGGTTTTTGCAAGTCTGGCCGCCTTTCATTTCAGAGGTTTGTTTTTGAAAAGGTTGCTATTATAGCCAAATGGTTTCTGTGCTTCTCTAAACACGGCAAGGCATTAGGCTGGGCTCCGGTTTCAGGGCCTGGCTCCTAATGAGAGACCCAATCACACAGAGGGAAAAGACGGATCAGTCCTGCTACACCAGACCGAACCTGTGGTTTACCTCTTGAAACATAACCACACTCCTTCATTCTCTCTTTTTTTCCCCCTTCTCTTTTTCTTCCACTCTGTCGCTCCCTCCACCTCCTGTAATGACTCTTCTCTTTTACAACCAAACTTGATCAAAGTTGATTTTGCAGCTGCACTGTTCCGCACAGATCTGTAAATAAATAGATTAACACCAGGGCTCAAATCTGGCCTGACAGCTCGCGTGGATTGCGTGCATGGTGCTAGAATACTCAGTTTCATCTCATATTGGCAGAGAGATTTTTCTTTTCGGCCACAGAGACTGTGAGTCAGTGCGGCGACAGGCTGGCATGCCATATAAATGTGAGCAGAATATGTGTAAGTAGAGCATGTGCACTGTGCACTGCTACACCTGGATTGTCAAAGCGTACCTTAACAACCATGTATGTTTTAGAGACTAGAGATTAAAAGAAAATAGTGGAAGCATTCGCTGGATAAAAGTTGTTTCTCACACTATCATCAAGGCGAACTTTTTAATATGAATGATGATCAAGTGACTAAACTTTTGTAGTGTCAGTGACAATACCAATACAAGCTGTACAGTAGTTAGCTTACAAAAAATGCACAGACTTTGTGTGTGACTCCTATGTACAGAATATGTTCTACAGCCCTGAATTCAGCTAGATTTCAAAACCTGCCACCAACTTTTCCCACAGATTCTCTATTTCCCTCTGGTCAGCGTACGTCATGAAGTGAAATGGATACATACATGGATGCAGTTTTGGAGAACTGCAATATTTTTACACGTCTGAACACCAACTAGATTTTTGCCTGTTCTATTTCTTTCTATCTTTTTTTGTACGAACAAAACTAAGGTTCACTTTGCCTTCAACACATTTTTAGTCTAACCCTTTGCACTATAAATATCAGCCAATTCCATTATATAAAAAACACGTGTATCATCATCTGCTCAACACAAATGGATGTGATTGTGAGTCCACTGTGGAATGGTATGCTTGGTAACTACAATATGGCACCTATGGTCCCAATTTGCTAACCTGCTAACCCCATGGTTCTTCCACCAGCGTACACAGAGCCTCACTCTTATTTTTTTCTGTGAAGATTGTCTGTTCTGCACTACTGAGTTACAAGACCCTGTCAGTGAGTCGGTGGCTTTGAATCCTGTAAAGCTGTAGTAGAAGAGAGGATGGAGAAAAAGAAGAAGAGACCAAGAGCAGTATGCACAGAGTCTTCTGTCACTGCCAGACACTCATCAGTCTTCTTGCAGCGGGGACTATGATTTATGGAGGAGTCTCCATGTTGTAAGAACCTGAGCAGGATCACTCGCATCTGCAGGAAGACAGGGGGAGAGAGCAGTCTCCTCTGTCCCTGGTGCTTCTCTTACACACCTATCTTAGCTCTTCTTATTTCAATTTCTGTTTATAGTTTTGACGGATTATAAAAAAGCAATGCCGGATGGATACCTTCTCTTTTCTCCCCTTCTGTTCTTTTCTCTTTTTTTTTTTTTCAAAGTGAGTGATTGTTAAACAGTTTATGTATTCTCTTTCTGCCTGTGTGTTTATTGGAGGTAGTGAATTAGGTTTGAAACCATCACCGGAGGTTGTGTTTGAAACTTGAAAGGAAGCCCCCATAGCACGGCCCCCTCCCTCTCTCTCATCCCCTCACTTCACTCTCTCTCTCTCTCTCTCTCTCTTTTTCTTTCTTTCTCTCTCTCACTCACACGCAACCTCACACTCTCTCCGCGTTAGCATAGTTGTCACACTGTGGCACAGCTATCTGCACATTATTAGTTATTACTTTATCGGCTCCCAAAGCTGTCAGAAGACACCCTCCTGGAATATACAGCAGGCATAAGCCATCAGTCCTCATTACACTAGACCCGTGTGCAATTTACACCCAGCTGCCGCTCACACACCCATGACAACATGCTAATGTGTATGTGTTTTTGTGTGTGTGTGTGTGTGCAGACTTCTATGCAGATGACAGGGCTGCACACGTATGATATGAGCACACCTTTGAGGGAATGCACTCACATGTATGAATGGGGTAGGGCTAATGTGCAACATGATAAAAGCATCCAGCGAGGCCTTTATGTACCGTATGCATTTGAAGAGAGCTATGGCTTATGTTTTTTCATGCTTAGTGCTGCTGTTCCAAGCCACCAGGAGGCAGGGACAACATTGAAAGTCAAGTCCTGTTCAACACGTAGGTGTGCGGTAAAACCCCCGAAGGCACCTGGGACAGAACAGGGCCCAGCAAGTTAGGCTGGGTGAGTTACTGCGTATCCCAGAGATAGAGATCAACACAAACTTCACCTTACCTGAAAAATGAACCACTGTGTGTGTGTGTGTGTGTGTGTGTGTGTGTGTGTGTAAGGTGTGGTGGAGGGGTTGTAAAAATAAAAAGCATCATATCAACATAATGAATTATGTTTTGATTCAGCCCTTGCATATTTTGCCTAAGGTGGCTGTCATGAACAGATGTACAAGTCAGGTTCTCATCATTACCGTTAGCGTTGGAGTATGAAGATTGTGCAAATCAGACCTCCTGCACCGACATGCCGTTGGATGCTTATTATCCAGTCCTGTTGCCAGTGACTAACCTCTCCACCGTTTGATCTAGCAAAGTGGCCACATTAGCGCTGACTAATTCCCTTGGCTGTGGGTTTGGAAACAGCACATGTTCTTGAAGCCTGCTGTCACACTGATTGTAAGTGTGACAGCAGGCACACATGTTTTTCTTAAGCGGCATCAGTTGGACACATGCCCTCACCTGTCTGTCAATCACAGAACTAGAGAAAGAAGAAGTGGGCATGTGCCTCTGTTCTTGTGGATGTTTGTTTGAAATTTTGGAAAACATCAACAAAGAAGTTAGTGCTCTTTTGTCAAGTCTTTTGTTAATTTTGTCCATCCTGATAAATCACTATATGGTGAGTCATATTTGATGCTTATTTGTGTATTTCAGTTTCAGCTGATGTTTATACAGCAATACGCCATGTTGCTTTCTTTGCCAATCATTATTCTGTTCTCCATTTCTAAAGAAAGTATGTAATATACAGTAAAGTACAGTTTTTTTCATGAGGCTTTCTTCGCAGCTTTTATAATAATTTTATAGAGGACACATTCTTGAGAAGGTCATGAATAGTCACATTGCAGCGTGAAAGCCTTTGAAGCGGTACTGTCTCCAATTTGGTTATTGCAAGAGAGACATGTCCCTATTTGTCTACTCCTGCATTATCAAGAGAACGCAGGAGTATGGATGGCCAGCAGCAACAGGAAGGATTTACTAAGTTGCTCTTGGATAGCTGAGCCTCCATCCCACATAATGCTAAACACAATTATGCAAACTTTATTTTTTTTCAATGAGAACAACGCAAAATAATGGCTTTAATATATGCCCTTACCTCCAGCAAGTGTTTTGTATGCAAATTAGGTGAGATTTCAGGGACGGAGAGGCGGAGTGTCTCTTGCATCCATCTTTTGTTGCCAGGCGGATTAAGGGAGATCTGTTATGGTTTGTTAACATGAGAGCTTTTGATTCGGATTGAAACGAAACCATGTGTAGAATTAGATTAAAGACAATGTGTGGTGAGTGACGGCTCAGGCATGTGCTGGACTTCACCCGCCCATACGCCAGCGCTCACCACTGTGGTCCCATTGTTTGGCCCGGCTTCTGTTGTGAAGTGGGTTTTTGTCCTGTTTTTGTTCTGTAATGGGCTATAATAACTTATATAAATCACATTGACTGAGCTGGAGCTGCACAGTTTGGGCTTGGCATTGATGGAAGGCCTGGTTCTCCAGAGGACTGGTGAGCAGAAAGTCTTGTGTATGCTGAGGGAAAGTTTGAAAGTCAGCGGGCTTTAGGTTTGACAGTGTTGTTTTGTTGCGAAGGGAATCAGCCTGAGGTTTTCTTCTGGGGAGGAAGGTCAAATAAAGAGAGGAAAGCTTTGATAGTTATCTACAAACAGTGTGTTAGACCAGGACAGGTGAAGATATGAAAAATATAAAAGGCAGTTGAATGTGTGTGAATTTCTTCCCTCCCCCCCTTTTTTTGCTTTGCCTGAAGGGCTTTATTTTGATATCAAAAAGAAAATGAGAAAAATAATGCTGGATTACAAAATCAGGCTGTTCTCATTAAAAAGGGCACACAAACATCAACAAAGAGAGAGAACATAAATAATGTCCTCTCGGAAACTTTGCTCAAAAATGGGAGTGTGTTTTTCTAATGTTAACTGATCTTACGTGAAGGTGTGTGTTTGTGATAATGTGTTGGGATGATGAATTAAGGAATCAGGAATTAGTGAGAGCACTCACTGTGTTCATTACCAGTCAGTGATGTTTTGTCAATAGCAGGACTCACATCGTCTTGTAAGCTTTGGGCTGTGCATTTAGTTACACTGCTGGGAATTGTCCGTAACCCTGTTTTACATTGAAAATAGCCCAGAGGAAAAGGGGTAAGAGGAAAGAGAGGAGGGGGTGCAGAGAGTAACCACTGATTAATTATGCACATCCCTGATTGTGACATGCTATCTGCTGCTATTAATGGGCAAGGATAATCACTCTGAATTGTAATTTCAGCCTATGACTTAAGAAGTATGCTGTGTCCAACATCAATCTTCATACGAAGCCCCGTAATTTGCAGAGGAACTTCATTTGCGACTGTTGTTGAGTCTCCAACTCGGCTCATTTTTAAGAAGAGTAGTGAAGTGTTGAGAAGAAGTGGGGGCAGAAACGGTGGAGGGTTGCTTTAAATGGTGTCAGCTAAAGACAGGCAAGTCAGAACAGGAAGCCGTGATATTACTGTACACTGCTTGAGGTTATGAAAAATAATTAGAGATCTGTGTGAATGAAAAAAAATGTTTTTTGAGGTGGCATATGAAAGTTTTCACAGCTTTCATTGTTTGAACTTTTAATTCATCTCTAAATGAGTGCCATTATTCTCACTCACGTGGTATTATTGTGGAGGAAAATATACGAGAGCTTGGAAAAAAATATCACATTAAAATGTTAAATATGAGTTAATGAGAAAATAACACTCACCAACTGATTTTTAGGCTTCATCAAAATTGCCCAAGAGTCATTTCAGGTACAGTATTTGCTATGAAATGTGTGTCTATAAATGTAAATGTCTGTTTTATGTCATGTGCGTAATAACTCTGCCTATTAGAGGGAAAATATAAAGAAGATAAATGGACAGTTTATTCCCCATTTTACCCAATTTCAGCACATTTTTTTCATTACAAACTCAAACCTTATAAAAAAAAATAACAAAGTGAAATTGAGCCCAGCTTCTTAGCTTTTTTTTTTTTTGCCTTCTCCAAAAGCTTCACTGGCAGTTTGTCCAAAAGCAGAAATGAAACGAAGAATGTAATTAGAGGGAAGGGAAACTTTTAAGGGGAATTTCAGAATGCCGAGCAATCAGAGCCTTAAAAGCAGCTTTTGGTCCCCCATCAGAGAGTCTCCTGCCCAGCCACAGACAGTACACAGAATGTAACGGGCCCCCTTTCCACAGAGACACACAGTGTCTTTCTGTTTTTATTCTACCTTCTATGGGTGTGCTATGCTGCTGTCACACCTCCCTTACATTAAACTCACTGTGTGGCTTCCAGATCCAAGAAGAAACCACAATATACAGGCTTTCTCCTGCTAGAAAGACAGCAATGGGAGCTTGGTGGTGAGAAATTTGGGTGGTGGGTGATAGTATAAAAGTAAGAGATAGAAAAAGAGAAGATGAGGGAAGACCAGGTGTGAGAAATGGAAGGGCTGGGCGAGAGAAATGCATGAAAAATAGCATGAAAAAGTCTGTCCTTTGGTTCTTTCAGGCCCATTGGCGAGGCTAAACAAACAGCGAATACTTTGGAGAGACACATTAACTGTAACTGCCCTTGATCTGGCAGTGTTTAGAGTGCTGTCGGCATGGCTAATAAACACTTCATTTAGTTTTAATGGTGCCGGCGCCTCTCCACAGCCTTCAAAAGTACCCTTTATTTGGGTCATTTACGGCTCTTCCTCGAGGAGCACCCGAGGGACGGCAGATCCAGTCCACATCTCTGTCTGCCGGCGCACTCCAGGCCTGGGGAAAATTAATAGGGCTATCTGGGAAAAATAAATAAGTGATGGGCTTTACCCCTGCCAAACAGCCCTGAGAGCTTATTAAGGCAAAGTGAAGGGAGACAGGGCAGCAGAAAAAGAGATATTAATATGAATTTTGCACCTTTTAATGTAGGGCCAGGCTAGTTCTTTTCTCAGTTTCATCCTTTCCCTTTTTTCTCTTTTATACTATTTCCTTATGCACACTCTCCTATCTTCTTCTTGCTTTGCCTCTGTGTTCCTCCTCTACAGTAATTGTAAACACAGCAATTATGGATTGTGTGAGACTTAATTATAGCTTGTGCAGAGCCCTGGGGGAGCTCTGGCGGAATGCTGCGGCTGATAAAAACGCCAGCTCATCAGCACCCCTCCAATGGTGGCGAGCCCCAGTGAGAGTGGACCAAAGGGAATCGTTCCCCCAGGGCCCTCCCAGCCGAAGGACCAATTAGTATTAGGCAGGAATTAATCTTAATGGGACACAGCCACTCAAACAGGTCCTCCCAAGGTGAGGAGGAATTAATGTGGTTGCCATATTGGTTATTGCTGCTGTTGTCTTTTAGGTCATTCCCCTCTCAGTGCATGGGCTTAGGCGTCTCAATAGACCAGATCGGCCTGTAGCTGACATGTGTTTTTCTGCACGCGGCGTATTAAGACACACTCCTGGATTGGAAATAAAAAATAAAAATAGCTAATCAAATCAGAGGAGAAATTGTGGCATCTAATTTTTTTGCTCTTCATATTTGCTGCAGCTCTATTTATCCTTTTCTGGAATGACTTTACAAGGTCAGTTGGAGGGGGAAAATATATGAATTCTAGTAACTGCTTCTTGTATTTAGACATTCAAAGCTCAGCCCTATTGTCAGATCCCATCAGGAGAGGGTTCATATAGTGATCCATGCCCAGTTTGAGTATTGATTTCTGGGGAGCATGGCTCCATTAAGGTCCTGCCCGGGGGTGTGGAAGGGTCAGTAGTGGAAGTTGTGGGCTGCCGTGACCCCAGCTGCAGTTTACAATCGATTAATTCTGACTGGGAAGGGAGAAAGTCCTGGGGAAGTAAGCACAGGGCCCCACACGCGATTAGGCTACATTAGCCCTCTGGTCAGAGCTGTTCCAGAGGTTGCAGTAAGTTAATTAGCACTTTCTTATGATATCAGTGATGACAGGGGTGAAGCAGCTAGCATTGATTCAGCTTTACTCCATTTCAGCCTTGGAGACCAACCACCAAAGCGCCGGATACTCCCAACCCCCCTCCTTCTAATCGAACACAACATGCACGTCACTACCTGGAAATGATTAGTAAGCACTAACCCGTTATCACCACTAATATACAGGATTGAGGGTTGAGGTTTTCTTCTTGTCTTTTTCAAAACAGATGACAATAAACTTTAGAGGGATTTGCATTTATGGCTTCTGACAGTTTGCAATATATCTGATGGGAGGGCAGGGGTTGGTTGCTCTCTTACGATACCAGTACAGAAACTGTGGATGTATGTTTGAGTGTTTGCACTTGTGGCGCATTTAATGATTTTTAAGAGTTGCCCAGAAAAATTACTTTGAACGGTGCAGTGACAATTAAGGCATTTTGTTCTGATATCCGTGTTTTTGTCTGTGAATGCTTCTTGTCTGGCCCCTCTTACTCAAGAGAAAACACAAGGAGCCTGCACTAATTTCTTATTTTGGCAATTAAAGTGTAAAAGTGTCAGAAGCTGATCGTCTTTGTCTCCCCCCAGTTTACCGTATAACGAACATATCCCTGTCTCGTCATGTCTCTCCAGTAATCCCTTTGTTGTTTGCCTGCCATTCTCTTTATTTTGCCTGCTACTCTGTTCTTGTCATTCTTCTTTACTGCTCCATCTTTCTTTCTCTCTTGTGCTACATCTTTCTCTCTCCTCTCCTGGTCTCACAGTACTCCCTTTGTTACATGAAAGGTTTGCCAATAGATCGCTCACACTCTTTGTTCTTCCTCCTTTACAGTACGCTGCTCTCAATATTGTTTGTTTTACCAGCAGCTAAACTGCATTACACCTTATTTTTCTCTTTGTCTGTATCGCTCCATCTCAGCCTGTCTGTTTTTGCTCGGGGCCTAGCCAGGCAAGTGAACAGCGACAGATGAAGCACCTTGTCTGTCAGCCGCGTTGGGGGGAATTAATCACAATTCGGTAAGTGCTCTGATGAGGATTCAGAGATGCTTGTTAGAGATAGAGCCATCAGGTGTGTCTGATCCGTCATGCACTGACAGCAGCCTCGGGCGGGACACCGAGCCAGGTATTAAGGCCTGTTTAGGACCCTGTCCTGCCCTCAGGTGCTAGTGGTCATGAGTGCACAGAACTTAGAATTAACACCCACCAAACCACCAAATGTGGGTTAAAATAAATTGTGGCAGGTAGTGCTGTCAAGTTACTGGCCAACCAAGCAGAGGCTGAATTTAATTGCAACGTCCAGATCATGTTCTCAAGAAATGTCCAAGTTCTCTGTCACTATTTTATTTACAAAGTTAAAGATCCATCCAATTGTATCTGTGGTTTTGCACTCTATACCACAAGAAAACTTGTAAATAATAATAATAATAAAAAAATAATAATACTTATTATTTTATGTCATTAAGGTATTTGTACATAAACATAATTTGGGAACAAGCATGAATGGATTCATTTAGAAATTAAACACAATGTTTTGGTTAGTGAAACTTGGCCAGTAACTTCAGAATCTTAAAAAAAAACAAAAAACATTAGGCATGTTAGCAGACATGCACTGAAACACGCATTCATGTATGAAGCACATATTAACGATGTCACTGTACAGTCACTGAGACAGACAGACACTAAACAGTTGAGCTCCCCTACATATTAGTGGCTATATGTGGCCATGTCTTCACATGCCAAGGGAGTGCCTCCGCTTCTTTGGAAAGCCAAAGTGTTTGTTATGGCTTTGTGACAAATCTCTGACATGACACACTAATCAGATAAGAGCTCAGCCCTGAGGCCAGAGAGGACCGCTGGGACAAAAGAACAGGTTGAAAAATAATAAATATCTCTAAAATGTAACAAATTATAAGTACTCTGCTATTGAGGGAGTCTATGCGATGTGCTCTTTGTGTCTGCGCCCAGTTGCACATT
Organism: Larimichthys crocea; assembly: GCF_000972845.2. Lineage (NCBI taxonomy): Eukaryota > Metazoa > Chordata > Actinopteri > Sciaenidae > Larimichthys > Larimichthys crocea. Next base: position 21,996,853 of record NC_040018.1, on the reverse strand, counting down.
CCTCAGGGTAATTTACAACATGGCTTCGAGCAGCTTGTTTAATTTCAGAGCCCAAATGAAAGCGTTTGCGGCTTATTGGCATATTTTTCTTGTTAAGCAATGTTTAAGGTAGAGATAGACACGGCGGTAATTGCAGGTTTGACTGAGAGTAGGAGTTGAGTTAGCAGACATCAACACTCCCCCTGCCTTGGGAAAGAAAATGAGAATAAAAAGATAATGTTGCAGATAAAGCATGAGAGAGGTATGTCATCTGCTTAACTATTTCACTGTTGGGAGACTCACATGGATCCCACTGAAGATGCAAAGTAGATTCAAAGTACGACGGGAAACATTTGAGCAGAATATAAACAAGAAAGCAAAAAAAAGTAACTGGGACAGAAATTAAGAATGAGGACACATCAGCCTGTAATAGCGGTAGAATAACAAACACAAGCCAAAATTAGTCTCTCACAATAAACTGACAGGGGTATAAAAACAAGCCTTCGTACATGATGTGAGATTATAATGAGGCATTGATTGTTTGTCCTCAATTTCCATTTCACTTCCCTCTCAAATTAAAGGCAGACACTTGTAAACAGCCATACCTATGTCTTTGCTGTTCTCATTAGCTTTTCTTTTTATTTCCCCCACACTTTATTGAACTAGAGGAATGTAGATGAGAGGGCACGTGTCACTTCCTGTTTGCGGGAGTGCTTCCTGTTTTCCTGACCATGTTCGGGTCGTCTGTTCCCGAGCCGGTGTTTATCGCCTGGTTTGCAACCATCTGAATGTTGCAGCCGGGGTCCTCTGGGATGTTTGTTTGTGCTGTCTTTTATTATGCCATTTTTTAACTGCCATTGTGGCAAGACAGGAATGTGCCATTGCTTGTTGTTGGCTGCTGGAGTGAGAAAGCCCAATTATCATGGGTCCCAGTGCTTGGTTGTAGTTGTACAGTAGACTGGGCTGTGTGTGTATGTGTGTGTGTGTATATGTGTGTGTGTCTGGTTGGGGTTGTTCTGGTGAGCAGCTGTCCCAGGCCCCACTGGCAGTGATGGTTATGGTTGCAGCGGTGACAGTGAGGAGGAGGAAGAAGCAGACAGGCTTATAAGGGACTCCTCATGTGTTGTGTGCTGCCACCTTGGTTCTGCTCAGCAGCCAGCTCTCCCTGTCTGTCTCCCCCCACTTTTAACTGCTGTCTGATGTAAAATCTTGTACGTGGCGCTGCGACTTAAGTCATGTACGTTGTTCCCAGTTTACACAGTATGTGTGGCCAATTAGAGCTGGGGTTACGAGGCTGATGTATGGATTATAGTCTATTATTCCTTCTTCCCTAATGTTGACCATTAACTGCTGTGTCATTAGTTACTTTACCAACTGTGGTAGCACAGGAAGGCACACAGTCTGTCACACACATTTCTCCGTGGGTACATGGTATGGGACACAAGAATGTGCCTGCAAAACGTTGACAGTATTCTGGGTAATTTTAGTAGAGGAACCACTTTATATGGCTTCCATCTAATTAAAAGAAAATACATACATTTTTTACTTTGAAATCGGCTTCTTGCCTTTTAAAATGTATACGTTGCTGGAAGGTTTGTTACAGTAATAGCACAGAGTCATGAAATTTGCTCAGGATTGTACAAACCCTCAATTTAACAAGAGAAACAAACATTCGTGAGTTTTCTGCTGTTGCAGCTGCAGTGTACATATATACAAAAGTATCTTGTGCATGATTCCTCTACTGTGTTGTTCCACTGTGTGCAGTGTTGTGTGTGACACAGCATTGACTCGCTGTCGGTCCGTCTCCAGTGTGGCAGCGTAGTGAGCGGTGTCTAATGGAGCCTCTGATGAATAATGAGTCCATACACTGGTAATGTTCTGTGCCGAGTAACGGCTGCATTGGTTTCTGTCCTGTTAACTCCGCTGGTGTAAGATTGATTGTGGTGTGCTCCGCAGTCATACAAAGACACTTCATTGCTTGGCAATGAAAATAAAGCTTCTCCCACTGAAATGAAGAGCAATGGCACTAGGGCAACAGAGGCAGACCAGCACCGGGCCTGGAGACAACCACAGCACCACCATGAGTGAGTGACACTCCATGAAATAGGCACTGCTCCAATAAGGCTTATTTGTTTACACATGGCTTTCTGCTAATTGAGGTGTGGCGGAGTTTGTTATTTTTGTCTCAGTCGAGATGAACCTTAGTTTCCTCGATTAGGCCTCTCACTGTACTTAGAGATCCTCCACCAAGACTCTCCTTCAAATTACACTTGACACTGTGAAGAAACATCTAATAGAAGTGTGTAATGGGCTCTGATGACAAACTACACGGTTGGAAGACCATGTAATCTCCCCGCAATTAATTAAAGTGCGTCCTGTGTGTGTGTGTTGGCGGGGTTTTTTTTTCATACTCTTTTTCTCTCACACCCAGCCTAACCAGATGCCACCAAATAACTGAAATAACATTGCCTGTCAACAGTAAAAAATGAAGACCCATACCCTAACAAAGAAAGGTACTTAGAGCTGGCAGAGGGAGGCAGATGCAGGGTTATTTATGCTCCAGTGCTTCTCAGTGTCCCGGTAAGGGTCCTCCACAGCTCAACATCTGTACCTCCACCCGCCTAATTACCCACAACACCCCTGCCCAACCGCTTCCTAGTCTGTCACCACCTCAAAGCTCGCTGGAGAGGAGCTGGAAAAAGGGAAGGTGAGAAAAGTGTTTCCTCTTGCCCGTCTTCATTGTACAGTTTCACTGTCCACTTTCACCATTTTTTTTTTTTTTTTTTGCTTTAGATATGACGAGTCACAATGTTTGGCTGTACTACACATTGCTAAGTAAACATTTAATCATGTTTTAGTTTTTACATATCAGTTCCAGCATTTTTACCTGAAATATCACTTCTTACTGATCAGATAACGTTTTATATAGAAGAAGATTCCCATTTGTTCCTTTACATACTCCCTTATAGCCCTCTTTCCACGTTGTTCTCGCACTTAACTTTTGTTATTTATCTGTTTTTTTTCCCCTCCGCACAGTATTGATTGGAAGACAGAGAACAATTAGGTCAATTTTGGGGATAATTCCCCTGTCTTCACTTATTTTTATAAGTAAATGAGAAATTTGCCATGCTTTATGTAAGTTTTGATAGGAGATATCAGTTTGGAGTTGCTTGTGCCATTGATTTGATTAAAGGCATTATGCATTGTCTAATGAGTTTTACACATGGCTGAGTGGTGAATAATCACCCAGTGATTTCTGACCCAGAACTCTTCTTCACACCCCCTCCTCCTCTCATTTTTCTCACTTTCTTACTCTCTCTGAGCAGAGGACCAGACACTCAGTAGCTCACAGAAGAGGTAACGGAAATCAATTGAGACCGTGATTTGAAGAGTTTTTTTCCTCTTTTTTTCCCCCCTACTCTCAAGTCAAATTGATTCCTTTGCTTGTTTTGCTTTAATAATCATTTTAGGTAAGTGTTCAGTAAATGTGCAGAGAATGAATATGAATATTAGGTGTCAAGCCTTTTTGCATGAGATCAGTTTTGAAAACTATAAATTCTACCCGGCTGCAAATTGTCTGGCAATTAAAGCGTATTGTGTATAATAAGCAGTGTCTCTATTGGGTGTTTAGGTTTATCGAGCCTGTCTGGAGATGGAACTCATACCTGCTGCTCTGTGAATTGCAGCACATAAAAGATGGACTGAATATGTTCCCAGGGAATATTGCCCTCTCCAAAAGACCAATCCGTCTTGCTTAGGGAGGCAATCTTAGGTGCGGTAGATAAACTAATATTTGTGTATAACCTCAGTCAGACAATACAAATGATCGGATGATTTTTCATCTCCTTATGCATACAGGGAAATATGAAAAATTGAGGTTTAGGAATATTTGCAGGGTCTGCGAGGCGGCTGGCTGGGCCGTCGAGTGCCCTGGGCCACGCTCCTCACCAACGACTGCCGAGTGAAGAGTGATGAGAATATTATACCCGTCTGTTTCCCGTCACTCCCCATCCTCCCCTCCCACCTTCTTCATTCTCTCCTCTCACCACACTAATTCATATGGCCACAAGATGAAGAGAGAGGGAGGGAGGCAGGGAAAATTAGAGAGAGAGAGCGGTGCACTGGCTGGCCCTCTGGCTTGCCGTCTTTGACTTTCGCCGTATGCCCGCCACCCATGATTGACAATCACAATGACATAATTCTCCCGTTCCCTCTTGCTCCTCTTTATTGTCCTTCCCACCCTAAACCAACACTCCTGCCATCACTGCCAACTCCTACCACTGACACGCACACACACACACACTCTCTTCATCCTCTGGCCCTCGGCTCTCGCACCGTTAAAGACCTCTTATTGGGTTTATCTGCTGGTGTTAGCAGGCTAAACTATTCATCACATTGGTGGGCAGATGTGACCACAGTGTCATCCTTAGTGTTGAAGTTTTGTCATATTGAAACTTATATATTTAAAAAGCTACAATGCGTCACAAATGAACTTTGCTTCATGCAGCATCTATAGTAGATTTAATATATCGGTAAGTTACACATTAACAACTAGCTTCACCTTACACAAGTATTTTTCTCTAACAAGCTGCCCTTGAGAGCATGGCACAGTAGGTGCTCTACCAGCATCAGTCAGGAAAAGGGCATGTTTCCTTTAAGACAGAGTGCATTTGGTTCCCTTCAAATATAACAGCCCCATGTCCCTTTCTATCCTTCTTTCCTGCCTTTTAAAAAACTGCTGAATCCCACAGAATCCAGCCGTCAAGTGCAATTCCACTCACCAACACCCACTGACATGGAGATGGTGACATTTACCCCCACACCACTCTCCTCCTCCTAAGGTTTGGGAGTTTTTATTTTCAGTTTATTGCGTCGCCTCACGCCAAAGCCTCCATGTTTTCCCTTGAAAACCTTTCTGTTTGCTCTCTATATTTCTGCATTATCTCCCTTTGCCCTCTGCTTTTCAATATGTCTATTTTTCTCCCCCTTTTTATTTCATTTTCTCCCTCCCTCCCTTTCTTTGCATCTCCCGCTGTATCCCTCTCCCATTCTCTCTCTTTCTATTTTAGCTTCACCACGGCGAGGAACTTCTCCCCTCCCGTGTTCATGATAAATCAGGGGTCTGAGCAGCGGCACTCGGTCAGAGGCATCAGTCGTGAGGCTGATGAGATAAGCGGCGCTCATCTCTCGGTTCTGTATGGAGATTTATTGGGCTGGGATAAGCAACAAGCTAGCCATCACTCTCAGCCAAATAGACTCCCCGCCTGCATGTGTTTATTCTTATTGCACTGCCACGACCACTGCCGCTGTCAGGGGTGGAGTAGCCCCCGGAGGCCTGCTCCGTGGTAGAGGAAGCCTAGGCCTGCTCTCTGGATCATTACCTTCTATTAGATCAAGAAAACAAGCCTCCACATTGGGGCTCTGAGTGACACTGATGGCCCAATTTCTCTCTATCTCTGAGGACCACATAGGCATATATAAAATAAGGTTATTGTTTATATTGGCTCCTCACATCTGAGTGTCAACAGTATAGTCTTCCTTTTGTAAATTTGCAAGCCCTTCTTTTGGCCTTTAGCACAAAGAAGAAAAACCTTAATTATTCACATACAAAGACAAACATGTATTTCAGTGGTAGGGTCAATGTCAGGGGGCATTTGGGGGCAAGTAAGGGTTGAATGACTATATTGGCTTTGTGGACAATGATTGTATGATCCTTTCTAAACAACATGCCCTGTGAACTGTAGCTCTCCACAACATTGTGTTGTTTTGGAAGAAGAAAAAAACATAAACTCCCCTTTACAAATGAAAAGTTAAATTCATATGCAAATAAATGCACCATTGCTCAGTTTAAGACTGCTACAGCCTTACCAGTAACTCGTGGTGACTAATCCTAACAAACGTTGGCAAATATAAGCTAGATCTTGATGTGTAAGTCACCTTTTTGAGGCAGGTCACTGAATGTTTGTCTCTATCTGTGCTACTGCGTGTGACAGATAAACATTTCAATAATTTTATCACAAAAGTAGTAGTAGTAGTAGTAGTAGTAGTAGTTTCCTCCTTGTGGGCATTTTACTCACTTTAAACCAGGGGCCCTTTTGACAAAGGCGAGATGCAAATACATGCAGATCCCAAACATTCACTCACAATCTGCAGATAGATTTGTGCAGGGCACTCACAAACCCATGCACAGGTGGCAGATTGTGAACAGGGGGAGAAAATGATCTCATTTTGCAAATTGAAGCTTGCGTTTGGTAAAACGTCCCTCAGGTCACCAAATAATGTCTTTAAAGCAACAGACTCAAAAGAAAATGAAGGGTAACTGAATGCTACTTTCCTGTAACTGCCACATGTGACCACAGTGGTCACTGTTCAGCAGAAGTTACATAGTCTCTAAGTGTAACTCTACCTCTCAAGCTGCTGATGACAGCATTAATTTCAGGCGACCAGCAGTCAAACACATTAACTGTTGCCCAGCTAGTGTCAGAGAGCTGTAGGCCAGGATATGTGCGTCCAACACTCACTTCTCCCCCCACTCCTTCCCCGGTGCCACAAAAACACACTCCACTCACCCAACAAGTTCTCCACAAATTGCTTTTACCCTCCTCACCCCATGAGTGTACACATACACACACAAACTTAGGCCTGGGCAGGGTAGCAGGGGTTAGTTTTTTCAGCACTCAGGTTATATTTAATCATGGCTGGCGGATGAGGAGGCTTTTCTCTTTATGAAAGGTATTAGAGCAGCACTGTGTTTTCACTCAGCTTTACACTCTGCCCCCATGCTTTTCTTCCCCTGACCTCTGTTACCATGTGCCAGGGAGGAATTTGATAAAGTGACACCGGGCCCCCACTATCTCTTCCTCTCTCTCCATCTCCCATCTCTGTCTCAAATTCTAATAGTGCGTCTGGCAGGTCTGGACTGCCTCTCATCTCATCAGTGGGGTCACACCTTTGGGCTGCCCTCTCTCTCTCTCCCCTAGCACTTGCCGTGTCATTTATTTTTGCTGCTGAAACAGGCAGCGAACCGGCAGGTCTGATTCAATCTCCTACATCCTTAGGCTGATGTACCGGACAGAGCCACCACCTTGTGCAATAGCGCTCATAGGAGTGAAGAGGGGGCAGGGGTTTACAGCAGGAACATCAGGCCCCCTTGTTTTGCAACTTTCCACTGTGCTTTCCACTCATCCTTTGCTCTTACCTCACTGAACCTAACTCTTCAGGGAGGATCTCCTTGCACCATACATTGTTAAAAAACACTTTCGTTAGCCGAGGAATCGCATTCTGACAGAATACTCTATCATTCAACTTTCCCTCTGCATCCTTATGTGACTCACTCCAACCTTAGTTGATCTGTACTACTTCTACTTAAGGGCCCCATTCTCTTTGATCTAACTAAAGTTACAGAGGAAAGTGAGAAGCATTGGGAAAGCTCCAGCAGGGGGGTTTACATGCCCTTTCAACACTTTGAGAAGCAGGGGATGCTCTCCATTCTGCTTCATGTTGCACCCGGGGACTCTCCCCACTTCACTAGCATGCATCAGCAGACACTTGGTCATTAGGTAGATTGACAGTGATTGTCTGGCCTGCAGAACAGAGGCAGCCTCTGCTCGCCTCAGATGCCTGCTTTGAAATGCACACATATAGATTTTGTGTGGGTGAACAGAATTAACAGAAAACGTTACAAGCAAAGGTAATCGATAATGGTGTGAAAGATGCGGTGGACAGTGTGGAAATCACATTTTGGACAGGTTGCTACTCCATAATTGATTGGGTGTAGCTTTAAGCTCCCGATGTTTTTTTTTTTTCGTTTTTTTTTTTCAATTTTAACTTAAGGGCTGACGGTCAGTGCCTTACTGCTGCTCTTACCTTGAGCACTGAATGGTAGGTGAATGGTATACTGTAGAAGATGTTGTTAAGCCAAAACTGAGGCGCTTTCGGAGTGGGATTTTCTGCCTTGCAAAACTGAGCTGGTTGTTGTTTTCTTTTTCATTACTAAGACTTCATGTTGCACTTTTCTGGAGAGAGCAGGGAGACTAATTAGCTTTTTCATGGTTCTGTGTGAGTTGGACGTGTTGAACAAAATGCTTCAGCATCTTGTATCTCTCCTGTTAGATGCAACACACAGAGTAGTAGTTGTTCTTGACCCTAGGTCAGTGATCATGTGTTTATGACTCCTGAACTTGATCTGATTCTTATCCTCATATTCCTGCTTTAGCTTTCTTTCCACTATGTTTTCATTTGTGTCTGTGTACACGTTCAGAGAGGACAAGAGTCTTGAGGAGGTTGGGGACTGTCCTCTATTATTCATCAGTGGTAATGAGTGAAAGCAGCTGGCAGCATCTGTGGACTTATTGATCCTATCCTCTGGTTTCGTGCCTTAACCCCGGTGGGGGAGGAGAGAAGGAGGTGGGCTCAATCCAGGTACACACCTCTTTTCTGGAGCCTAGGGAATGTGCCCAGCCCCCTGTTTCTCTACCCTGGCTGGTCGGCCACCTGGCACTGAGGCATTAGTGTTTCATTGTTTTGGATTAGAGGTCCCTGTCTTACGATGGTTGATAGACATTCCCTATAAATAATGTCATATTTGGAAACTGTCAGACAAATAAAATGTTGCTGTTTAAAATGTAAAATTTTATAAAGGATGTGTAAAGACCATTAACCGTCAGCTGGCCTGCTGACCATACAGTATATCGGAACCTTGCAGAGGCCTTTCTATGCCTATGTATTTCCCACTCTACCCATTTTACTGCCTTAGTGCACAAATGCAAGCAGTCTAAATTAGGCCAGCCTCCTTTTAATACCACAGAGAGGGGAGACGCAGCCATTATGAATTATCCTTAATTACAGCCATTTCCTAAACTAATAAAGCTGCTAAATCTTTACTGCAAAGGTTAGTTTACCCAGCATGCATAAAAACCACCGCATCATGTGTGTGTGTGTCTGTATCTCTGTCTGGTGTGTGTGTGCATGCACATGTAGGTGCGCAAGCTCATGCATTCATGCGTACATGCTGGTGATTGGTGTGCATAAAGAGAGAGTGCGTGTGTGTGTGTGTGTGTGTGTGTGTCTGTGTGTGTGGGCGCAGGAGAGCTGGCTGGCTGGCGGCACCCATAGTCCCATTAATTTCACGTGGGCTCCCTATCACCAGCCACAGATGCCTATAGACACGTAAATGAGTCTCCAGCGAGCGGTGGGCCGCCTCAGCCAGCCAGCTCGGGCCTAATGGGCTGGAAAGCCAGCGTATGTGACGGCAGGAGATGAGGGCCTTATTTACACTGGCAGACATTAGTGGATGGACGCTGATTCACTGATTAACACGTCAGCCTCCCTCACCCCACACCCCCACCTCCCCATGCTTCTAGCAGTTCTTCTCATCCCTTCCTTCTCTCCGTTCAAACGCTTAATAGACACACACATAAATACGAAAATACAAAAAAAAAAAGCATATCCTGTTTTCTTTCCTTTCTTCTATTCCAAACTTCCTACATCATACACATCCCTATACCAATAGACATGTGCACTGAAAGACACACAAACACAGACGCACATACATAATATCTATGGTGGCAGGTTGCTGAGAAGGGGGAAGCCATCTGTGAATGATAGCTCCTGTGGAAAGATAATGTTTCTCATGCTGCGCCGACCGAGGCGCTGATGGAGGAAGATGACTTTTTGAATGGTTAAGTGGGTAAACGTTAGATCGTGGCCACAGCGCTCCCATTCGCCTTACCCACCATCAATCCACCCCTCTCTTTTTTTCCTCTTTTCCCCTTGCTCTGCCTTCCTTCCCCTTTTCCGTCTACTAGATTGTTTATTGAAAAGGCACGAGGAGGCAGCCGATAAGAGAGGCACGGCTAATGCCATGATTTGTGTCAGTCACGCCGTACAATTTGTTACAATCGCGACACTTATCACAATATAATATGTTTATTCTGGTCAATTAAGTGGCGCAGGGAGGCTCCTGCATTTGAAGTGTCACATGCAAGATGGGATGGGGTGAGGCCGATCAAAGGAAATGGAACTAATCTAATTGTACAGCACCTCGCGCTGCTGCCACCTCCATAGCCATTGCCATCGCCAGTCAGCCTATAAACTGATGCATTTTGGGAGAAATGAAGGGACATCAGTACAGGGTTACAGGTACAGAGAAGGGCAGGAGCTGTTTTGTTTTACAGGCACATGTGTATGCATAAAAAGAGATGGGCAGTTTTCAAATGTATACACAATGCATCCCAATCTGTTTGTTTTTTGTTTTGTTTACACATTTTAGCACATACAGACGCATAAACCAGATCATGATTATGCTTACCATTGATACTGTATGCTGCATAAACACATAACTATACTTGTCTATGTGTCTGCAATTCATTGTACATTGTCACATGGCAGGCACACAGAGAACGTGCCTTGCCTGTGTTTGACCAGGCCCATTGACACAAAGATGTACACACACATACATGACAGAAATATAACAGAAATTCAAACAAGGAGTGCAGAAGCACGCAAATCATCATACTACTATGTTGGCCTGCATAGAAATGCAATTACATCTACAGACATAACACTCCTAGAAGCCTTTGATCAGGCGTATTACTAATGCTGTACACTTTCACAGACCTTTTGTAAACACACAGACACCCACACCAGAAATAGGTACATCAGCACACATTTTTCCAGGCAGCTACTTGCACACATGGACACACACATGGACATGTGGTCCAGTATAGATCCCAACAGAGTCCGAGTATAATGTACATAAAAGCAGGCAAGGCAGTGAAGGCAGGCTGTGTAGCGGACCACTGCTTTCATCGATCTGAGAGGGTTCATTAGGTAAGTGCTGACATCACAGATTGATGTCTCTTTAAACCAGTGCCTGCCGAGGAGCTGACAAGGAAAATCAGCACTATTGACTCCCTTAGTGGTTTGTGTGTGTCTGTGTGTGTGTGTCTGGCTGTGTTTGTGTGTGTTTACCTTTGCAGGATATCAGTGTGTGAACATACATGCTTACATATTTGAGTACGTCAATGACCGTGTGCATGTATGTGCCAATAAAATGAGCGTGTGTGTGTGTGTGTGTGTGTGTGTGTGTGTGTGTGTGTTTCCCTAGAAGCCACACTAAATACCCTTGTCTTTGATGGGATCCCTGGGTGTAGGTGTTCACTAATGTTGCTAGTTATACACTCAGCCATGCGGCTAAGGAGCCTGTCAGCCTGTTTCTGCCTTTACACCACCATCCATCCATCTACCATGACAGAGTGGGGAAGAGATGGAGTGGAAAATGGAGATGAAGAGTAAAAGAAAGAACATAGGGTGGAGAAGTTAGATATGGACTGAAAAGCATCTCTCTCTATCAATATTTCATCAGCACATTTAGGAACTCTTTTTCTTCATTATGTTACACAAGTTTCTGACTAATTTGCAACCCAGAGAGATCCTTGGTGTGGATCTGTTTATGTTTCATATGAGGCTTCACAGCTGTTTAGTTCAAATGTAGGATTCAGGAATTAGATTCTTAAATTGATGTTGGGGAAAAAAAATAGACTGAAAGTTGTCTCTGTATATGACCCCAGTCCCCTCACCCTGTACTTGTCGATTGATTTGAGATGTCGTTTGTATCTGATGTGTTTCTCTAATTAAGATCAGGGGAGAATCATTGGCATTGAGCGGCTCCACATGCCCATCGACTGAATGGGGAGGGAGTCTGTGTGTGTGAGGATAGTAGTGGCAGGAATCAAACTGGTGGGTTGAGCCACAGCCACAGCAACAGCAGAGCACATAAGATAATCCTTGTAACCTCGATTGCTTATCATTAAGGTTTTTTTTTTTTAGGAATTTGTGTCTAATTACTAATTGATGGACTTCCTGAAGAACAGTAAGAACTACATTTGCTTTTTGAAAATACAGCACACGTGACCCTCTAATTTTTAACGTATCTATGTTATGTCACCATCCTAATTTCATTGTAATAAGCATTTTTCTGTAGTTGTTGCTGCACCTATTGTAATTCATAACAACATAGTCAGATCTTTAAAATACATTTTACCATTGACAACTGGAGATCAGTGGCACATACTCAATGAGCTTACGCTCTGATTGTGATACAGTAAACATTACTTCCTCTAAACACCATGGCACCAGATCCTCCTGCTTTAAATGAGCAATTGATCAGCTCCTTTGGAACATGAACAGGGTGTCTTCATGTCCAACTGAAATGTCTTTAAGCGATCTATAGTCCAGGAGAAACAAAGGCAAATTGACTTTAATATATCAATACTCAAGATGGTGTATTTTTTTCCCAAATAAGGAAAAGTAAAACAGTTTAGAAAGTTTGCCTGTACTTTATTTTAGCCTGAGCTGAGCATAATGCAAAGTAAGTGTTTGGATTGTGGAATGTGCAGATCCAAAGGCATGAATCCCTTCCAGGCCACCACCACCAGCGGCACATACCCATTGGCTGCCTCCAGGAGATTAAAGAGAATAATTGCCAGCTGATTGGCTGTTTAATTTTTCATAGACCTTTGATGCACAGGGTGTTTGTATTACCTTTATCAGCAGGCATAATAATGGGATAGAGTTTGACACACTTAAGTAAAACAGTCTTTTTCAGAGGGTAGAGGAGCTGCTACTCCAGACTGCAGTGCCAGTATCTTTTCAGAGCTGTAAAAAATGGTGCAGATCATTTTAAACTGTTGTTCTGTGCAGCAAATGCATTACAGTCAAAGAAAAGATCAATATATCCATATGTAGGTGCCACAGACGGATTGACCAAATCCATTGTAATGCACACAGAGGATATTGGTTGTCATTTAAATGCAATACATACAATCATTTTGAGACTTCAATACAATTTTTATGTTTTGACAGTAAGACAGACAGTTTTGAGAAAGTAGATTTTAGTGTTAATGGATTGGATTTTGGACTGATGATGACTGTTGATGGTTTTTGATAGTTCTGTTCTTCAATATATGTAAATTAAGTGAACAAAGTATTAGAAACACCATTCATTGAAGTATTGTAGTCCAACACAACACTACCGCAAAGTATAGCCTAGTACAGGTCGTGTGTTTTTCATGGCTGTTGTATTGTCAAATGAAAAGGGTAGCTGCCTATTTTAAATAAACTTTTTTTTTATTTTTTATCCATGCACACTGTTTAATTTCAAATCCTTTGGTCTCAACTCCAGCATAAACTGTGTTTTACCACTTTTGTGAAAACAGTTTGAAAGTACATGAGAGCTAGTTGTGCCAGCTTCTCCCAGAGCAGGGACAGCTGCAGTTGACAGTCCCATGTTCATACCTCTGCCTGGTGACACTAATCTCTTCCTGTAGGTGACCTACCCTTCTCATTCCCAATCTGTCTGCGTGTGTGTGTTGTGTGATGTTTGCAGTGCATGTCTCCTCTGCGGTTCCGCTTCGGAAGTCCAGGAACGGTGAGCTTCTCATGGTTGTCACTTTGAGGTGGGAGAGCAATCATTTCCTTGGACAACAGACCCATCCGCATCCCTGCTTCCCGCCCGCTCGGATTAGTTCCTCTCACTGAGAAGATTTGCATGCAAAATATGTTCTCCTTATTTATTTTTTCTCTATTTTTCCTGTTTTCTTTACATCATCTACCATCTGTGTTTATTTTTCTCTGCCCTTTTCTGTTTCCTACTCGTTGTTTTCCCCCGGACGCTGTAGAGCATTTTATTACAATTGTCAGAAAGAGTAACAATTCTATTGTGGGGTGATTACGACAGGGTGTTTTACCCACAGATCACCAGAGCAATTAAAATCTGTAAATAAGGCTACCCATGATGCCTCAGTCCAAACAATGGAGTCCCGTAGGAAGTGCTTGTTTGAAGAACTGTGGAAGAGAGAGTTTCTCTCTCTTTGACTCTCTCTCTCTCTCTCTCTCTCTCTCTCTCTCAGTAATTAGGAGATGCTCCTTCAACCCGACACGGCTGTGTAGATGGGCAGCTTTGCTTCGCACAATCGCAGTGACACATATTTCAGACACAAGATGAAGTTGTTTACTTTTGTGTAAGACCTTGCATTAAGCCACTCCACTTTGTTTTGCAGCATGGCAAAGATAATGTAGGCCTCCTGTAATTGTGCTGGCTACAGCTGTGAGAGAGGCCTGCACTACTGTGAAGAGGCAGACAAGTAGACACACTTAAACGTGCACATATAGACACGCAAAATGTGACGCTTTTCCTTTTTTTGTTTGACAAAGGAATAGATTTATAGGCAATGAGGTAAGAGATAATGAAACTGTGATGGGGACATCTGCAAAGTGGATTTTGTTGGATGTCCTGTTTGAAAACTACTAAAGTCATTTGCAGAAATCTGGCACTATACTAATATTGGAAAAATATTCCTGAGTGCCCTTAACTCCTGGCTAGTCTTTTGGCCTGGGTTTCTTCTGTTCACTTGGCAGTGTAACACGCCTGTACTCTGGCATAATCAGATGACAACACTGCCAAATAATGTCATATTCCTTGAATGAACAGCTTAATTAGCACAGATAACCATTAGTACAGGGAGCTGTTTTAATTCCGGATTAGCCCCGTAACCGAGGTTGCCATTAACTGCCTGGTTCACAGCAGTTCACAAAGTGATGAGTGCTTCAACTACTTTTTGGTGTTTCTTTTTCTTTGTAGAGACAAAAGGGCTCTTTGTAGTTTCGTGGGAAGACATGTGGAACATGTCATGTATTTGGTGTCAGGATGTGTGCGTACTGCTTCCGCAACCACCCCCACACTGCTTCATAAATTACTCACGAGTGGAGTTTGGGCAGGTTGGAGCAAAGGAACCAGACAGATAGAAGGAGGGACCGTGGGAGTGTTGTAGCTCAATACAGCACCACAATGATGCCAGGCTCCGTGGGCCTCACCAAAGGCTGTATGCCTTACCAAGATCCTGTTTACAGTCAGCTAAAGAAGCTGCCAGGCACCCATTTCCATAATGCTGCCTGCAGTCCTCTGCGGAAACTAATTTCTCTCTGCCGGAGATGCACCATGATGCTGCCTGCTCTGTACCTCTCTCACTTTGCATTCTTTGTCTTGTGTTTCTCTCTTTTGTTTCCATCTGTTTCCCCCCCATCTCACATTTCCATTACACCTTATTTGCTGTCTCTTTTTTTATTTCAATTTACTCATCTTTTCTTGGCTTTCTTCCAACTCTTACCATTGACATCAGTGATGCCAATATTCCAGGAACATGTTGTCACTCAAGTGTGGTTGCAGCAAGTTAAATGTGATTACTGGCATAATAACAAGATATCACACAGTAGTACTTACAAGGTACACTCAGTATATAGGCCAGTATAAAAGTTGCATGTAAAATGCCGCACGTTGGTTTGTGTGTTAATATTTTAATGTAAGGAGACTGTGGCAGCTTGTACCCTACCTGTACACTGGAAAAGTGGAAGTGTGAGTCTTTACCTGTCTTATTGTTTAAGTCTTATGTACATATCTTGTGTGTGTTTGTTTCATTCTGTAGGTGTGTGTATCCAAATGGATGTGTAGGTTCCATAAATCTTTTTTTGCTCAAGTATTTATGATTTTAAATTTCAGATTTCAGATACTTTATGTATCCGCAGTCAGTGAGCCATGCCCACTCTGCTGTGTATTTGTGGTTGTGTTTCTACACTCAACACATCTCTGCGTGAGCCTGCCATCCTCAGCCTTTCCCCCCCTGTTCTTTTCTGTCATATGTTTGTGCAGATTTTTTTCTGCTTCAGCCACTTGTGTAGTTGCCATGTTCCTGTGCCTGTACATCAGTGAGCATCTGCTCTTTCAACAAGGTCCCCATGGCCTCAAATGTCAGAGCAAGCAGCTGCCAGACAAGTGTATTGTGCAGCAGGCTTGTGTTTCACCTCCTCCCATCCCTCCACTTCTTGTTCTGTGATGTTAACTGTGATTGAAAGTAAGTATGCAGCAGCAAGTGGGGTAGAGATGAGGAGAAGGATCTCTGCTTTTTAGAGAATTGGATTCCTGCAGTTTGGAGGAGTACTGCTGTTACTGGCCCTGACTGTTCTCCAGGGCTTAAGGGTCAGGTGGGGGGTGGTGTTCTGTTGTGCATTAGGTACGGCTTCTTTTGCACTTTTGTGTGAAAGACTACTACGATGGGAAGCCATTTGAAGCGTGTCCATATTGTGGTCCATGTACTATAGTACTATAGGGTATCAGGGGACGTGCATATTTATTAATATGTGTCTCACTGTCAGTTTCTATACATTTGCCTGTATATGCTCTTCTATACCTTTTACAAGTCTGCATCTGCAGTGTAACATTTTAGAAAACGTGGATCCCCTGTTCACTTCATAGTATAGATGGCACTACAAGATGTCACAGAATGCTAGTAATAGGGTATACGTGGGCTTTTTGCACGCTTGTGTGTGTATGAGTGAGTAGTTGGATGATGGGAGCACTGAGGCAAAAGAGATGGCGCTGAAGAGACAGGCAGGTACCCCCCAGGAGGGGCCTGGGGGCAGCGGGCCAGGGGTAGCCCCTCCAGCTCCCCCACAGCATACTCTGCTCTGCTCTCAGACACTTCTATTGATTTGTCCAGCAGATATGACCACAGGTTAGCTGCTCTGTTAAGTACTGCTCTTTTAGCCTCCCTTTGCCTGCAAACAAAGGTTGGATACAGGCTCAATTTGATGCCAATTTGATGTTGTTTCCTTGGCATTACTTTTTCTAGTCACACTACTCACCCTACCTATAGCTTCTCACTGGCACAAAGCATGTATGAACCATCAGGGGGCACTGTTCGACTCACTCTTGCCCTATAAACAACCCAACCCAAACCTGGCATAGTTCTCCATTGTCTTCACCTGAGGCTATAGGAAGCCGCGAGTTCACAGTTATGGCAGGTCTACAAGTTGTGAGAACAGGCACTTCAGGTGTCAATCACTCCTTCGGCTTCATCTTAGGATCACAGAAAGTAGAAATTCTTTGTTAATTCAAGCCTAAAGTAGATTAGTCCAAACAGCAGCTTGAAATTGTGCCTGTACTTTGCTATATGTGATCAACATGTGTAGTGAAGTGTAAAGTTTGAACCTGACAGATGTAGATGGAAGCCAGGGCAGCTCTCTTGATCAGCTTAAGACAGTTCATCTCATTGCCAAGCTTGTATGTGATTGGAAATCAGTCAGCAGTACCTCTGTGCTCACCGACAGATGGATGAATCGGGTCTTCAAAAGGCCTGGTGACACATTAATATGAGCCGAGCTTCCTGGAGGACTCTGAATTCTGAGCTGTCACAGGTGGCAGATGAGATAAAGCTACTATGCTGCTCTGCTTGTTTCGTAACATAACCCAACTCAGGTTGAGATGAAAATTGGCACCTGCTTGACATCTATTAAAAAGCTGTTTCTGAGAAAGAGAGTTGTTGTAACATGTCTTGTATTATTAATTAAACAACCTCCTCTGAGTCACCATCAGCTTTTCATGTGTCCGATGTCAGAACAGGTGTGAGGGTAAAACAATGAACAGTGAAAGAAGGAACACCGCAAGGGTGTGGGTGTAATACAACTTCCCACGCTTTAATTGCAAACTGGTATGCCCTTACAAGACACTGCAACATATATCATTGTTAATTAGGAAACTGAAGTGTAGGACAGTATAATGCCAGCTTGTCACATTGTTTGGTTTTCTTCCCGCACTTAGACGCCTGTCATTTATCATGGCAGAAAGCCAGACCTGTTAATGTATGTTAAACTGGTCCTCTCTCAGATGAGAAATATATGGGTGGAATATATTACCAGCAATGTCAAGAAACAAAATGCTTTCAAGGCTGAGAAAGATGTGAATAGTTTTGAATGGCTGTCTTTCAGACTACAGTTCACTCTTCAGAAAATGCAGTACCCCCCTATATCGAAAGTGGTATCCTATCCATCATAAGTGTGTATGATTGCAATTGTAAGTCACAAAGGAACCAAAGCAGAGGTCGCAAGGCATCACAGCAGAGGATAGTTTAAAAAAAACAACAGTATCTATGCGACCATTAGAATTTGTGTTGTAGTGTTGTTGATTTAACCAACATTAAATGTTAATGTATGAACATCATTTGTACCAAAGTACAGGTGCAGGTGCTGTTCAAAACAACACAATGAGTAATATGAATGTTGGCAAACATTATGAAGTGGCATGCAACCTTAGTCAAACCCTTTTAATATTGTTTTGTCTTCGTACAGAGATTGATTGATTGATTGATTGATTAATTAATCTGTGGTAAACCGATGTGTTGCCAGCTGCATAATTAAATATGGGAGATGCCTTTGACATGCACACAAAGGACTCCTTGCTGTGCTTCAAGGCATTCATAGTGATAGCTGCTTTGCTAGCTACCAATAACACTTACCTGCAACATGAACAGGGAGGACAGGGACTAATTGCAGGGACAAATGTTCCCAACTGCTGGGTTTGCAGTTGTCTGGGCCTGGTCCAGGCCCTGTTTATCTCAACCTCTGTTGGCAGTCATACACACACCACACACGCTATGCTCTGATTTAACCAGAGGCAAAGCCCCCGCCAAACCCCACTCTCTCTCATCAAAGATTCATAAAGGCAAGGTTCTCAATGATTTTCTGTCTCTTCCCGTATTCACAGCTTGTTGTCCTCACCCTCCCTGTCTCCTGCCAGTCAGACAGCGGAAGTCAGGCGGAATTACGGCTGAAGTGGCCACTGGCTCACAGAGTGTGTGTACGTTCGTGCTTGTGTAGTTGTGGGGTGTGTGCTTACACTCTTAGGGGTGTTGGTGTCAGGAGACTCAGAGATAGGACATGGGCAATAGGGCAAGGGGACAAATGGACAGTGTCATGTTGATGCTGTACTAAAAATGTTCGGAGCCCCCATGCAGCAACAGAGGATCCCCGCCCGCTCTTCTCTTCCCCTCATGAACTCCTTCCGCTGTTCTTTGTCTTCCGCCCCAACCCCTGAGCCCTGTGCGTCGTGGCAGCTTCCACTCTGGATCTAAAACTAGCTCATTCAGAGCCCCAGTCACCAGGCCCAGGGCACACCATCTGTAGCCCTCTGAGTCCTTCCGTGTCTGTGTATGTGTGTGTGTGACTATGGAAGTATGTGTTTACCTCCATATAGTATATATATGTGTGTGCGTGTGTGTGTGTGTGTGTGTGTTTGTTTGTGTGCACGCTTACAAGCATGAGTGTGTGTATATGTGTGTGTCTGCGAACCCAAACCACCGTGCCTCAGCCTGTTAGTCTTGCTACTTACCAGGCTTAGCCAGATGAGGGCCACTCAGCCGGGATCTAATTCCTTCGACTCTGGCAGCACTTCACTCCTGGCTCTTTTTGCCTCTCAAGTGTGCATCTGTGACCTTGGCTGACATCAGAAGGGGTTAAACTGTAGACTTAGAGATGTGGCCACAGCGATTGAGTCGTAAGCTAGTTTTTGGATCAGAGCTTTCGCACAGCCATCTGGGCTTCTACGAAGCTCAGAAAGAGGTTATCCCTCTCTTACACCCCACAGCTGACCCTGGATCAGCACTAAGGGCAGAGACTTTAGTAAGAAGCATCCTCACTGGGATAGGTAGTGCAGGGCGGGTGTGTCTGTGGAGTGGAAATTAGGAGAGGAAACTAATGAAGGCAGTTGATCTCTCTTACCACTTCAGATGTAATCCCTATGTTTTTATTGTACTGAGCTCTGTGTGGCTTCTGTCTTATTGTTGCCTCTTATGGCAAACAAGCATTGTGTCACCTTCATTTGTGACTCTTTTTGACTCACATCAGTATCAACAGGAACAACGCCTGTGTCACTATAGACAAAGGGTGGTTCTGAGAAACACAGTCTTCAGTTATGCTGGTATTCAGTTATTGCACCAAGTTTTGATATTGTCACGACAAACAGAACACCATTAAACACCTGTTAGACCACAAACAGCTTCTTTTTTTTTCAACACGCAGAACAACCTTTAATGAGTGATTTGCACACACAGCTATACATACACACACACACCAACTCACCTGAATAGGAAGGTACATATGTACTCATACACACACCCACACACTATTATACTGGCTTGCTGCGTGTACTTTTTTTGTATCCTGTTTGGTGCAGAGCCTCAGGGCCTAGCCTGGCTGCTCTTCCAAACAAATTGCTGGCTGTTCACAGCGTTTTAAATGCCGAGGCCCTTTAATTACACTATTTACTTAATAGGGTGAAACAAAACTCGTGTTCACGCAGCAGGAGCACCAGGTGATGCAGAAGTTCAAACACCTGGCGGTAAGCACTCCTCTGGCATGGTCGCACAGCATACAAGTGTACGCATGAATGCACACACACACACTCACTCACATTACTCTATTGCAGCTACTTTAGGCCTCTCTCAGGCTTGGATGAGAAGCTTCATTGAGTTTGGGACTTTTTCTTTTGTTTGTTTATTGAAAAGAAAACAAAAAAACAAAACAAAACAAATAGATCTGGGAAAATGTCATAAGTTATATACAGGCTGACAGGCTAGAATGACCTCATCCTGTACTGTAAATAGAATGAGTAATGGTAGTTTTAGTTGTTGACTTATGGCAGATGCCCATATGGGATGGGAATGTAATTTTTTACTCTGTGCCACTCCAAAAAAAAAAAAAAAATCATGGGGAGAGGGTGCCCTACTTACTTATCCATATCCACCACTTTAGTCTGTTCAGCTTGCTCTTCCCTTTACACACACCTACACCTCTGTCTCTTACTAAACACACAATCCGATCTACCCTCTCCCACCTCTTTCCGTTTCTCTCCCTGCAACATTAAGTGTCTGCTCTGTCGACCGTCTTTTATCAGCAATATGTTTTCGAAAGTTGCCCAAACACAACTCAAGTTATGAATTTGTTCACCTGCAATTCTGTTTTCATAGAACGTGGTGAGCTGCATGTAGAGGAGGCTTTTTGTTAATGATGTAGCTTATTAAAATGTTCAGAAACTAACTCTGTACCGACTTTTTTCCCAAGAAAAAAAGAAAATCCCAAAACAAAGAAACCATTTTACCATTTAATGACCAACTAGGTCGCTTTTCACTGTTGCTTTACCTGGTCTTTTGACATAATACCTATGAATGTCTCAATGTGTAGATTCTCTGCAGGGTGTGTACAACAGATGATACTGGAGGGGAAGAGCAAAGGGGGTCCGTCAACTATTTAATCAATCACAGTTTGCATTGTTCTCTTTTCTACATTTATTTTTCACAGGGGAACCCTCTATCTGAGAATTATTATTATAAGCATTAAGTATCAGATTTAGTGGTGTGTTTTTATCCTTTGTCTAGTATACACAGGGGTATTGTTTGTTTGTTTTTTTAATTTAAAACTTTTTTGCATACATTTTTCCCCCTGTAATTAATTTAAATGATCAAATGTTCAGTATTTTTGCTATTTGTTTTACAAGAATGTCTTGGCGGTGCTAATGGTCATATTATAGCCTCCGCCTAGACCTGTCCAGTTTATGGGGGTTAAGATTTATGACTGCTTCAGTAGGGCGTGTTTACTATCACTGGTTTGCTATGTGATGTCATCGTGTCAAGCGATGTCAACAATGAGGCGACTTTGTATGTAGTTTGAACAAAATCTTATATTTATTCAAAGGATTGCTCTTCCTCTTTAAGCGCTAAATGTTTGTTTTCACGCTTTGTTCAGCGTCTTTCTTTTTTTGTATAGAGGTCTCATATACATGTTTCTGAAACCCGATATCTGTTGTGCAACAGTTTAAAGCTTCTATCTCACAGTTTAACTTTACACAAAGGCTTCAGAACTTAACACTGCATCCCCTCGAGCTGGAAGGATGACTTGTAACCAGGCAATTCAAGTTACAATAGACTATAATTAGCTGGGCCAGCTTGACCCCCCCTATTGTCACTTGAAGACAGGTGGGAATTGTGCCCACGTTGGATCGACCTTATCATGTGACTGGGGTCAGGTGTCGTCCAATGGCTCGGCTGTATAGCTGTTGAGGCAAGCCTCATCCATCACCAGCTTTATTGCACCATTCAGATGATGCCCACAAGGCACTAACGTTTGGCCAGGAGGGAGGGGGGGCATGTGGTGGAGGGAAGGGGTGAGGGTTAAAAATGATCGTTTTACAAGAACACTCTCAGAACAAGTTTTCACAGCAATGGTGTGCCCTGGAAAACTAAGAGTTAGTGCTCCCAACGCCACAGTAACCCTCTTCCTGATTCCCTAACAGCAGATTTACAGCCTTCAAACTCCGAGCTGTGAAAAAAAGTGCAATCACTCGCAGGCTCGTAACCTCTTTACCCTCGCCATCAAGTCCTCTTATTGCTTCATTTTCTCTCCTGGGCTTTATAAATAAACAGCGTCATCAGGAAAAACTTCTGTGTCTGTTTAGAACCAACTCTAATTAGTTTTGCCTGTATATATCAAAATGTTTCACGATGGTATTTGGCCACGTGTGGCTCGTTTAGGACGATGATGGAGGGGGTTGTTGTGTTGAGCTAGGCATCCATCCCTGCTGAGTGTTGCCCTTTGGGTGTTAGTGGCAGGGCCCAGAGTAAACGTTTGTTTTTGGGATTTTTTTACTTTTTTACTTTTCCTTCAAGCCGTTTCAAGCTGTTTATGTTGAGCTAGCCTGTAGTGTGGCGCAGGTGGCTAGTAGGCCAAAAGCCGCTCCCATTCCTCCCCAGTCAGCATGGAGCACATGCACACACACCCACACACACACACCCGCACACACTCGCTCTCCCTCTCGCTCACTCTCTCTCTCTCTGACTTTTTCTTCCTTTCAAACCTACACACACACACACTAAGACAACCAGATCCAGAGCCTTAGGGGGTGATCTATCTCTCCACCCCTTGTCGGAAGAGTAAACGGCCAGGAGGGCCCTATCTGTTTGTCCTTTTTCCTGCCTCTTTTTTTATTAGAACCTGATTGCATTTGAACAATAGTTGTCTGCTCGTAAATTTTGCGCCTGTGTTGACATTAGGCCACATTCCATCCCATAGCCTGAGGAGGAGAAGGAGCAGGCCAGGGTGTTCGGTAATTTGTTACGCTGTTAAGCACCTAATGGACGTCCACCTGGTTTTTGAGGGCAGTAGCTGTAGTTCAGGGGCTTGCCTCCTTTGCACTTCCAGACTGCAATAGTGTTTTATAGCCTCCAATTATGAAGGCTATTTAGAGGCTACCTAGCTTTGTGTGTGTTTTTCTGTTACATCTGGTTCACCCTGCTCTAGACAGGGCAGCCAGCCAGGCCACATCAAACACTCTGGGTGTGAAGGAGGCATGGGCTGTGCAGGTACGGTGAACCTTGGCTGTTTCTGCTGTAGGCTCCAATGCTACTTGCAGTACATGGACCTGATGCAAACTCTGGCTCTGGCTGGAGATGCCAATAATGAGCCTTGTTTGTTTCATGTGGTTTAATGAGCAGCCCCAGACGGCAGCTAGCAAGAGGGACACCTCACAAAGTATGAGGAAAGGGCTGCCCCACCCAAAGGTACCCATGTTCCCTGGAAGAATCATTGTTCCCAGCAGCAGCAGAGTCACGGTGGCACGTGGGGGAGAGTGTTAAAAGCACCATGCAGCACCCGCCTCCGTCTCCTGCCCCCACCTCTTGCTAATGCATTTTTTTTTTTTGTGGTTTCCACAACCATTAATTAAAGGGGAAAAGAGTGCATCAGATGTTAGTTTTATTAGGCTAGGCTCCTTAGAGGGAATCAAAATGAAAGGAACATATGTCATGCATCTGATGACCCCCCCTCCTCTTTCTCTCTGTGTTTCTCTCCCCACAATTGCCCACCTCACATACTCACAAAGTGTACAGTCAGCAGCTGTCTGCAGACACAATAGCATTTGATTGATCCTGAGGAAACGGTTAAGACACGGCCCTGCCCACGCTTTCTGGCTGGCTGGCTGGCTGGCTCACATTCTGCACCACTTTACATTTAACACTGAATGTGGCAGTGATTGGGATAATGGGAGTTGGGGATGGTGGGTGGGGATCTGAGGTTCTGTTCAGGCTCTAATGAGGACAGCCCTGAGAGTTCACAAGACCTCTTGGGTGGTGTAGGTTGAGATCCAAACTTCACAGGTTGGGCCTTGTTCTTAATGTCTCTCTGTTATATTGTCCTCTGCATGACATCACTAATATCTTGCACAATGCAGTGGAAAGATAAGCACGTGGATAAATGCCATCTGTCTTTCTCTTTCTCACCCATTATATAACTGCATGACTTACAAAGACTGATGTGCTCAGCTCAGATACAGAATGTACATGGATAATATACTTCTTTCTTTCTTCTCTCTCTCTTTGGGACTTGATTGCATGCCTTACCTTCAGGGGTAGGCTGATTTATGTGACACATGGCTGTTTTTTCATGACTTGTTTGATTGCATTCTCAGCTATCAGGCACTCCGGGTGCCAAAACCATAAAAATTCACACCTGCACAGGATTGTTAGAGTCAAATGAAGCACAGGCAGAGCATGAGGAAGCAGGTGATCTGAGGTATTTTGCTTCCCTTGATCAGCACAGGCATATACAGCTCAGAACTGACAGGGATGATGATTGATTGATTTTCCTGCGTAATTTCACTGAGGCTTTGTTTTGTGGTCCAGTGCAGCTGATGCATAGGGCATGGCACATATTTTGGAGATGATTCTCAATGAGCTACCCATGTATCTATAAACAAGAACCATCAAGTGAATCTTTGAACAAATGTTTCATCTTCCCTCATTCATAACCACAAATATGTATTCTGTCAGGTTAAGGTTTTACTGCAGTTGTTTTATGTATTGTGTTATTCAAGTTTTATTTCTTAATTGAAACCATTGAAATATAAACAGATTTAATCATGTAAATTTGTAAGGTGCATTGAGTGGAGTTTTTTTTTTTACTGGACTCAATTTCATAAAATGCTATTAGACCCCAAACCTCTGCTTTCATAATACTGTTGTTTATGATACCATGATGATATTTCATACAGAACATTCAAAAGACACATTTTTCACATTAATGCACAAACAAAAATGTAATTTGCATTGCTCTCAAAACAATTGAACCACATCCATTTTAGAATAGTCATCTGAGCCTCTGTAAACCGTTTACAAAAAGCTTTCTATCAGCATGACGCGACTCCACCCTTGTCCTAAGATAATGTCCTGAGTCAAGCAGCCCAAGCTATCTTGTCCCATGTGGTTACAAATGACCTCCTGTAGCAATAATGCAATAAGCGTTGTCTCCTATCTGCGTTCTCTGGGTTCTTTTTCACTTGGCCTGACACAATTGTGCATTTATCAGTGTAATTGCAAGAGTTGGAAGCACTGATGTTGTCTATTAGGCGGATTTCCATCCTGTTAAGAGCAGAGGGTCTTTTAATGTATGGCCCTGCTTGAGTGTACTGCTACACAATTACACACCGACCAGAGATTGAGTGGACTGATGATGCTGATGATTGTGATGGTTTAGGATGATGGTGATGGCAGTGATGATATTGGACCACCCCGCAGGATGACAGAGTGAAGAGTGAAACAACAAAGTGAAACTGAGGTTAATCATTTTATTTACTCGTCTTTCCTCTCTCTCTCTCTCTCTCTCTCTCTCTCTCTCTCTCTCTCTCTCTCTCTCCTTCCCTCTCTCTTTCACCTACCTCTCTCCCCCTCTCCCTTTCCTTTCTTTAACCAAGTGATGGAGCCTGGACCATGGAGCAGGGGGTTGGGGATCGATGGGGAGCGCATTACAGTAAAACGTATTGATTAGGAGACCTGCGAGCAGTGTGTTGGAGATGGTGGAATGATGCAATGCTTAAAGGAATTTATCCTTTGACTTTTACATTAACCTTTTATTGACTGCTTTGCCTGTCCATAATTAACACTCACTTTAGCTAAAGTGGTTAGTTTGAGCGCAAAGGGGGCTCCGGCCCTTATTGCAGTGAGGACCGTGGAGCTCCCGCCCCAGCCGCAGTTCAAGTGCACTGTGCTGCGTGGAGGGAAAGGCCTCTGTGGAATAGAGGCGATAGAATCCTAGATACCTTTCACATTAGCATACCATTTGAGTGGGGGCCTGCCAGGCTATAAGGTTTCAGGGCAAATTGAAATGAGTGATTGTGTTGCCAATCTCTCTTGACCGAGCGCCAGATGGGATAGTTAGGCCCATATCTGTCTGGGGTTAATCCATTGGAACAGCCTGCACTCACAAACACATTCTCTCCCTCTTCAACTACCCCCCCCCCCCCCCACACTTCTTTGTCTTTGACCTTAACTTTAAGGTGGGCTGTTCTGCCATGGGAAAGTCTTTTGGTGAGCCTTGTTTGTACGCCACTGTGGCTTACACTGAATTTCTAGCAAGAGCCCTGGAGAGCTTAAGGCACCTCGCCTAATATTGACTTTTTGTTTGGTTCCATTTTAGCAGTCAAGATACGGTACTCTGTGAACACTGGTAGATTGTGTAAAAGTGTGCGCTGAATTACCTACACTATATTATCTTTGATAGTCTTCCAGTCGTGATATCTTTTCTATCTCTGGTAAACCAGGAGCCTTCTATTTGCAAGCTAATGTTGCAAGATCACTTGTCAGATAAATGCAACAGCTCTGTTGAAGGTGGCTGGTGAGATTTTTACGCTATGTGGCCTTTCGGTGTGAGTCAGGGCAGCGGAAAAGTGGTGAGTGTTTTTTTTTTCTCTACAGCATGAATACTTAATCAGACCCAATCAAAGGCCTGGGTTCCCTTGGCCTATGGTGTCCTCGAGCTGATGTCAGCAGAACCACACAGTGTGTGAGAGTGTGTGCTGTCTGGGTCAGTTTGCACTCTCTCCCTCTCTCTTGCACAGTCTGTAGATATGTATGCCAGCCATGTCCTCCTCCTCCTCCTCCTCCTCCTCCTCCTCCTACTCTGAAGTGACGCTTCCTTTAATTCGCACCCTAAATAAATGATGAGAACATTTAAACACACGGCTCGTCGCAAAGCCCCAAGGTCGCCTAATCGTATTATTTATGAAGTGATGTGCTACATAATGGTACTTAGTGCATGTTAACAGATGCTATTATCAGGCCCTGATCCAGAGCGCAGAAGATATATTGGAACAGTGGATGTTAATGCTGCTTCTCACCACCGTAATGCAGCAGCTCTTTAAAGGGCTAACCGCACCAAAATGCAGCACTTAGGCCGAGAGCCAGTCGAACATTAAGTGGCTCCGGTGAAAATATATAACTACAAATTGTGGCAGCCCCCGGCTGTCCCCTGACAACTTTAACATCCCCTCATCTCATCCATAACCGACCCCCATATTCTTCTCTTGAGCTCTCTATGTCCTCTCCATCCCCTCCTTTAGCCCGTGGCCACAAGGTGGTGGTGGTCGTGTGTCTGTGTTTTAGGGGGTTTTGAGTTTTTTTTTAGAGTGTGCAAGGGGTAAAGAGATATGGTAGGACGGACCTTGGCATAATAACTGAGAGGGGAGTATAAATGGCCTTGTGGCTCTAGACAGAAATTCTGAGGTCACTGCTCACAAGCACACACACACACACACACACAACATGCCATCCTCCACCCCTCCCACTTGCACCTCCAGGTCAGGGGTCACTCTCATCTGTCAAGAGGCAGAGGGAGGGCAGATTTACAATGACAGCGGAGAGCAACACCAAGTCACCGCAGTAAATATTTACACTGGTCTGACAAAAGATGTGGCGAAGGTCTGTGGGAGTTCCAAACACTGTAAAAATTTCAACTACCCCCAGATTATTAATCATATTAAAAATCACACAGTGGCTGGATTTCTCACTGCTCCGTCATGATTGCCACAACAGAGAGTGATGTTCTTGTGAAAGCATCCTGCTGTGTGTGCCTGTGTGTGTAAGATGAATGGGGCATTAATCATGATACATGATATCATGGTTTCTCATCAGCTTGATACTGTTGCTGCCATTTATGGCTTTAGAAACACTTTCCTGACACATCACTTTCTCCCACTCTCTCAGCTCCATTTAGCTCAGTGAGCTTGAAGGTTTTAAAACAGAAATGCCAAAGAAATGAAGTACAAGTGATATAAATATCAACAATTTAAATATCATTAACAGCATGTAGAGGAAAGACACTTTTACCTGAGGCATTTGTACAAACAAATTGAAATGTCTTACAGTCGCTTTTACACGCACGCGGATCACACAGACACACTCACTCTCTCATATGCTGGAGATCTAATTGTGCTCAGTGTTATTAGGAGTTATAAAACGGAGAGGAAACGCACAATCTGCCTGCCTCCTGGTCAAACACACAACACCCACTGTGTGTTTAGGGACGAGTTAACACACACACACACACACACACACACACGCACACACAAACACATCACTGACTTAACAACTTGACATTTCAGTTACTGACCCCTTTAAATCCCCCAACAGTCAATACAGAAAGACCAAATAGGAAGACATCTGTTTATCTTAACCTACTGCAATCTCTCTGTTGTAAACCAGCGCTAGTTACTAGGCATTAAAGACAATATTCTGGATGTACACAGTCCACAGTTGCAGTGTGTGGTGAAGAAACACAACTCTTTGACATGATTTAAATATAGTTTTCAGAATATTGGGCTTCATGTAATTTAAATAAAAGCACTGGTAGAAAGTTTTAGGAGCGACCTGAGACACGTGCCCTAATGCTGATGACTGTCTAGGTTTTGATGGGAGGGAGGAGTTAATGGGTGCACTTGTTTCCTGTGTCCTGTCGCCTCAGGTGCCACTCAAGTCTGGCCCAGACATTACCCCCTGAGGAGGCCCCAGTGGACCGGCCCTTCTGGGGTGTGGATGACCCCAGCATGCCACTTCCCTTTGATCTGGCTGACATCATCAACAGAGTGGAGTCACTGCTCTGGAGGTGGGCCCAAGATGTTGAAGTGCGGAAATGTGCTTTGTGTACACGTTGTATACATGTATAGCTCGTACAGCATACATTCATTCACAGGTGGTTAACTTGTTTATTCATTACTTAATTTGATTATTGAATAATGTATTTATTCTCACATGAATTCACATAGACACATGGCTACTGATGTAGTTATGTACAGACCAGATGTTGTGCATGCCAAGCAGCATATGCCGGAAAGCCCAAGACATAAGCATGGCCATTTAGGGCCAGTGTGGGGCCCCAAAAAGGACATTAAAAATAAATAAAATAATATAAATAAATTACTTTTTCAACCATTTACTCATTTCAATATCAGCTTTTCTAAACTTTGGGAGCTGCTCAGGGCTCTAAAGAAGTTTGTATTGACCTTGATACTTCATGAACATACACACTGTCACATATTTACATACACATCAATACACAACATGAAGTTAGACCGTGTCTGTCTTCCTTTTTTGCCTACATTAAGGCATCTGAGCCACTTGTTGCTGCCAGTATACCAACTCAGATAAGCTTTTACCTCTATATTAAGCGTCTAAACTTTAAGCTCACAGGCGTGTGATGATGATGATGTCCATTCCTTTTTTTTTCTTTTCCAACAGGATGTGAACGATGGACAGAGGAAGTGAAAAACAAAGATCAGAAAAACCCACCAGCTTTTCTGAATGTAGAGGCCCCACATCAGCTGACAGACCACTGAAGACACCTTGGTTGTGATCCCGCCATGATTGATTTCCTTTTGATTGGGGCATCTACAACCCCCTCACCCCAACCCCACCCCGCCCCACCCCACCCCACTCCACCCTCCACTACCCCAGCTCAGCCTCGCCATCTTGTAATTGGCTGAACGGAAACCAGACACCCACAATAGAACCAGAAATAGTGCTTCAGTAACATGCTAACAACGCAAGCTTAGCAACAAGCTACTAGTGTCACTACGGTTTAATGAAACATAAGTGGAGCCTGCATTTCAGAGTTAGCATACATTGTGTAACTATTTATTATTTCAGTGTATTCTGTTAATTAATCTCATGTAACCCAGACATGCTTTTATCAGTGGATTGACTCACTCTCAGTAGTCACAGTACAGTACATACATATATGCTTTCTATTCGTCATACAGTGTTAATACAGTATAGAATGGTTAAAAAACAAACAAAAAAAACAAAAAAAACTCACATGGTATTGCATTCTTCACTTGTGTATAGTACTTTTTATTGTGTTCAACGGTGGAATAAGCCCAAATGAGACCAAAGAAAGATTATGATAAGTTATGAATGTCACCCAATGGATAACATGAAGAATGTGTTGTTTAGTGTTTATAGTGTGTAGGTGTGCTTGTGCCATATTGATGTGTGACAGTGTTTAATGTGTGTGTTTGAATGTGCACATTTAGCCATGTGACTATACTTATGATCAGTGGCGTGGTGAGTTCGTGCACGTACACAGTCACTCTCCCACATGTCTACATGAAGGCTTGTGTGTATGAATGTGATAGAGAGTGTGTGTGTGTGTGTGTGTGTGTGTGTGTGTGTGTGTGCGTGCATGCGTGCGTGCGTGCGTGCGTGTGTGTGTGCGTGCGTGAGCGAGCCTGTAGGCAGCCTGCCAGTCGTTTGTTCTTGCAGATATGCATATGGAGAAACAGCAGCGGGGCCCCTCTGCCTCTGCTCTGATGACAGGTAGCGCTGATAGAATGACCCGGAACACAACCGCCGTTTCTCATAATTACAGCTGTTCAAACGCTTTTAATTACTCTTAAAGTGTGTAGAGCACCATATTCCCCTGTAATGCTGCAGGCCATCCAAGAGAGCGAGAGAAAGATCCGGCGCTTCTGACAAAATTCACTTTCAAAAAAGCTAAAAGGGTGGAAAAGGGGGCCGACGTCAAAGCAGTGTAGCAGCCCTCCTCGTTTGATTCCTTTTCTCTATCTAGTTCATGATGAAGTAGAGATGCTGTTTACTATTAAAAATGCAGAATGCACTCCTTTTTTTACTTCTGAAGTTTTTTCCAAGATGTTAATGGTTGCCAAACGCTGTTCTTCTTGCTTCTTCTTTTGCAGCGCCTCTGTTATTTGTTGTTGTCAGAGAGATTTGTTTGTAGATCGGCAGTAGCATTGACTTATTTGAATCACTCTGTGCTCCCTGCGCCACAGCTTGTCTGTCTGAAGCAATAGGAATGGCAGTAAATAAAAAAACAGTGTTTTATCCAATGACCTGTTTCCCTCTGTTTTTTCTGTGCTTTTGTCCATTTTTTCAATTCCTTCTAGATAACAAACACGTTGACATGACAGGTACAAACAATTCTTCATGCATGTATGTGTGTGTTTTTCCGTTTTGATTGATTGTAGTTGTCCTAATATTTTTGAGGCAAGACAAGCAAGCACATGTGTCTATTTACCCACTGAAGGTGAGTTACTGTACTGGTTGCTGTAAGTGCCTGAGGAATCACTTTGAAGTCATTTATCCAGAATGTTTAAATTTATATATATGTCTGGCAATGTTTCATGTTCCCATAGGACAAACAGTCAAACGTTAAAACAAAGGTTAGAACTGCATCAACTGAATTTTGAGTAATATTTAGCTGTAACTGTCAAATTTTTTATAGGGGCCTACAAAGGAAGGTTTTGACTAGACTTAAAATAAATAGAAATCAGTCAATCAATGTCACATGGATCAGCTATAGTTATTCTATCCTTAGGTTACTTGAGGTCACGTGTGGGCCTTGAGGTCCTCGGCAGTACTCATTGTTTTTCTTTGACTAGGTGCCACCATATCTCAACACTGTGGTGGTCGGGGTCGAAGAGACCTGTTGCTGCCTTCTTAGTCATAATAGATAGCTTGTTGTTGACGTTCCAATCTGCGTAAACAGACATCTGTGTCCCCAGACTAAAATATGCTGACAGTAACACCTCCAAGGGTAAAGACATTCTCTTTGACTAATTCTGGGGTGTATAGTATTTGGGGTGTGATCTTTGGGTTTAAAGTCTATCCACCATCACAAGTTCGTCATAATGCGAGACTGACTCAGGGACTTCAGATGTACTTTGAAAGTGTCTCTAATTCTCCTTGGCCAAGTGTCAAGAAATAATACAGCATAAGACATCAGAGGCTCCTGAACACTTTCTTCCCTCCTGACCTCACCATTGACCTTTGACTTCAGCAATTTCTCCACAACAGTAGTAATCAGCAACAACACTGCATGATTTAAGGCTAACATTTAAGAATGTTTAACGATATTGTGAGTATGTTATCATGCTTACATTAGCATTTAACTAAAGTAGTGTTAGGGTAAGCTTCACAGAGCTGCTAGCATGGCTGTAGTCTTAGGCTTGTTCACGTCTAAAAAAAAAAATGCATTGTGGACAAAATAATTTTAATTTTTAGATATGTATGACATAGATGTTCTAGACAGGAGTATCGATGTCATACAAGACTTCAAACCATCTGTTTGAAGTATTTAATAAGGAATCGTTTAAATAGTTTTTATTGGCTTGCTTTTTGTTTCCTCTAAACCTCAAAAGAACTAGCTGGCTTGGCAAAGCAAACAGTTTCATTGACAGATTGATGGATGGATTGATTGATTGATTGACTGATTGAGTGATGTCACTCCCAGTGATAAAGTGATAGCTAATGTTCTGTATGTCTCACCAAAACCTCAACTCCAAACACACACCTACCAACAGTGGGCCGCCATCCCAGAGGTCGCCCATGTTAACTACTTCCTGTAGTGGCTGAGTGACTGAGTGATGGATGAGTGTGGAGCGCTCTCCCCTCAGGGGCTGGCTGGAAAAGGGCCCCACTTGAAGAGACAATTACGCAGTGCTGGTGAGAGCTACAGGTATGCATTGTTCTGACCGAGGTCAGCCGCCAGCCTACAATAGGGGCAGGGAGAGATAAAATAACCAGGTGTGTGGTGGGGAAAGGTATCAGTTTGGGGTCATATCTCAGTCAAATGTTTCGCTCTGTCATAATGCTGAGATGTGCAGTTTAATGCAATCAGGAAATGGATTTAAATCCAAATTTCAAATTGTTTTCATATCCAAATTGTATAGAAGGACATAGACACATTCACACAGACTGATTTATTATCTTATTCTGATGAACAATGACTCTGTCCATGTCACTGAAGCACAATTTATTCTAAATTTCGTATAATCTGATTTCATTTCTAATATTAAAAATTTGATGTGTAAGGCTTGGTGCATTTTTCTGTGTATGTACAATACATGTGTTAAGTTCTCTGTGAACCTGTTTGTACAAAGGAATAGGCTAGATGTGTCATGTATCTGTGAGTATGTATGTATGTGTGTGTGTCCCAGGTTCCAGAGTGAAGGCTGGTATTGGAGGCCCTGGGGCCAGAAAGGCATTGGTAATTGTAGAAGCACGCTGAAGAGCTGAAGATAGCATCACAGCTCTGGGGCGGCTGTCAGCAGTGGGATGGGCCGCACTCATTTGTCACCAACACAGACAAACACCACTCAGTGTCGACAAAACACTGACTTGATTGACTACATGTGAAGCAACACCAGCCCTAATGTTTTGCAACTGTTAATTGCACTTAAGGTCATAAAACAGGCAGCCCGCAGAAGTTTCACACAGACATGGAACAAATGTAAAGAAATCATCTTCTTTAATGCTGAAACATTTTCTTTCTATCTGACGTATATACATGATATAAAAGTCATATTTTTAATTATGTTTATTGAATAGTAACTCCATTATTCTGCTAGTCATATTGGAAATGTTTGATTTAGATTTATAAGTGAAGGTACTGTGATGAAATGTGTCTCAAATACAATGTAATTTAATAAGATCAAGATACAATAACAGTGTGCAGTTATGTCTTAATGTATCTGATCAAGATAGACATGTATCTTACGATAACTTTTATTTTTTGGCCTTCCAACTGACTACTGTACCCGATTTATAAAACGTGAAGCATCTCCTGCAAACCAACTGTCCTCTCTGTTAGCAGGCTGATCACCACTGACATGCTCACTGCCCCCCAGCTCACTTAGTATTAGTCCTAGAGTGTATGTGAAGTGATGATGAAGTCTTGATGCTGATGTTGACACTGTCAGGAGCCTGGCAGCTGAGCAGCTCTGATGAGTAGAGAGTATGGCATGATGAGTGTGTGTGTGTGTGTGTGAGTGCAGAAGGGTCTTGTGGGAGAGAAGGCCTTGCAGATCAAACAGCTGTCTGATCAAATGTAGAGCATGTTTGTGGGTCGTTGCAGTGGCCCTGGCTCTAGTGACCAGCAGCCCTGATATCATCTGTCCTGCAGGACCTCACTCGCTTTATCTCTCCCTCTTATATTTCCAATCCAAAGTGGCTGACCCATTTCGCTCGTCTACTCCCCATCTTCATTTCAATCAGGGGAGACTTTGTTCTAAGTTAACAACTATATCTATTGACATGAATGCAATCAGAGACAAAGAATTGGGCGATGTCATCATATTGAAAAGGGGGAGGAAACCCCCTCTGTTGTGTAGTTGTGAATGAATATGCATAAGATGGTCTTCCTGATTGATGCTGAGCTTTATATGAGGCTTTTTATAAAACACCTCTGGTAGGATTTTCGCTTCCATCATCAGTAACACTAAAATCTAGAGCTCCCTTAAAAAGTCATAAATATAAGTGATTAAATATCACCATAAGTGCTGTAAACAAAACAGCTTGTGAACAAGAAGATTGGGATTCCCTTCTATTATTACAGCATGATTTCAGCTTCATCTCGGCAAACTTAGGTCCATATGAGCAGTTTTGTCACACTTTTATCAGTGACAAAGGCTACAAACCTGTTTTAGTATTATGGTATCAGTTCAGTGAAACTAATATACTGCACACAGCATCCCTCTTTCCTCCGCTGCCAAAGCCTCATCCCCCTCCTCCTTTTCCCACCCTTCACATATACTGAGCTCTGTTTCTCCAGAGTGGTGCTGAAGCATCTTCGCTCATACCTGTCTCACTCTCTTACCGTTGCAAGCCCTGTTAGCACCCTGCCATTCATATCAGTGGGATTAAATGGATCGTTTTCCAGCGTTAGCAGCTTCTCCGCCAAGTGGTCTTGATGTCAGGCCAAGCATAATTGAGTCATCTGCATCTCATCTAAAATGGATGAAAGGACTTTTTGATATCTCCAGCCTCTGCCCTCCTCCCCCCTCACATCCCAGCACCCAGCAGGAGAGGGAAAAGGCTTAGGCTAACATCACTTGGTTTTACAAAGGTAAAAGAAAGGGGAGAGGGAGGAAAGGAAGAAGTCAAACAGCTTACCATCACTATTTGTGGAATGACAGCACAAGAGAACATGATGAACCGGTAGGCACAAAGGAAAGAAAAAGATCAGTACAGGTGCTTAAGTTTAAGCAAGCAAAACTACCTGTTTAAGGAAAGACAGAGGTCATAGTTGGTCATGACCGTTTACCTTCTCAACTTGTTCCCTTTACTCTCTGACACAAAAAAACATCACACAACTTCCTGCTTTGGCACTGTCTGTTAACATATGTCATTTAAGCCGCACGCACAAAGAGCAATGTTGCTGTTCTTCTGGATTGGGCAGTTCCTTTTACATGGTAGCACAAGATAAGCGAAGAGGGAGAACAAAGCAACAGTAAATACCATACAAGTTATTCATTTTACTCAACTAGTCTAGTCTAGAGTGTATTGGCGTAACCTATTATATTAAAGAAATTAGACTGAAGATCAAGATGAAGGTAAAAATATTACAAAAGAAAATCAAGTTAAACAGAAGAAGCAAAGGTGTAGAAATCAGACACTGCCATCATCTCCAGAAGAGATAACAAGATGGTGAATACCAGGTCATTGTCAAGATGATTTGCTAGGCAGGATAGAAGTATTGAGAAGTGTGTATGAGTAGGGTGGAGGGATAATTTAAAAAAGGTAGTAAGGAGAGCAGGATGGTGTGATGTATTCATCATGAGAGACGCTCACCTTATCTGCTCCAACCTTGAGGATGAATTGCTGGCCAGACCTCCCAAACATACACACACATACACAAACATATATCCCCAAAGCCAACACTGCTGCCCCTTGATTGACAGCTCTTCAAATGAGTGTCTGAGTAGCACTGGGCTCTGGCCCTCCAAGTAAGTGGGCTGTCAAATTACATCCAGGGGACCGGCTGGCCCCCTCTCCCCTGGCAGAGGAGATCTATTTATTTGTCTGTTTATTTGCTTGGTTTAAATATTTGGTGGGGGAAAAATATTGAATTTTTGTCCCCCGGTCAAAGTCCCCTCATATTTAGTTAATAAAGAGCAGAGGAGGTTGTTTGCCCAGAAAAGTGCAGGAGAGGGGACTTTATTTAAGAGAGTCCTCAGAGAGAGCTGGTGACCTTCTTCTCTTGGAGGAGAGGGTTGTGTACACTGTGCTAAGATTCACTCTCACTGCCTCCACTAGCCTCTGCCATTCCTCAGTCTATCATATGTACTCAGACATGTTTCATTCCCTCCTTTACTCTGCTCTCCTGTCGCTTCCCTTCCATTCTTTCCCTTTTTTTGCAGCATCTTTTTCGTCTCTTCTGTTCTCCTCTCTTCTTCACACGTCTCTCGCCTGACTTTTCTCTGCCACCCTCCCTCCCACCTTTCTTCTGCAGAGCTTTGCTCTATTTGACTGGAGTCTCTCTCTGGATTCCCCGGGCTGCATCCAGGTTAAACTCTTAATTGCCTCGGCAGTGGGTGGTGTAAGGCGCTGGCTCACTTCAGCTCAGCCTGTCCCTGTGCAGGGGGCTGCGGGGTTATTGGGGGGTGGGTGGGGAGGTGGATGAGTTGTTCTGTTTTAGACTATGGCTGGTGTGTGCTGGCAGACAGTGCTGGGAGATGATAAAGACTTATTAATATAGATGATGGAGATGACCTCTGACAGCAGCTCTACAGTGAGCCTCAGCAGCAGGTTGGAGACGAGACATGATCTCTGTGTGCTCCACACTTCTGTCTCGATCTATCTATCACCTATGTATCTATCCATTGCTTTTTCTTCATATTTATCGATGTCTCACACTCCCTTTACCGTTAACACTACTGCCTCTCCAGCACTTCTTTTGCCTTCCTTTTTTCTGCACCTTTTCACACATTCCTTAAAAACATTACTGCACATAAATTGAACTCCATCACACGCCCACAATCAATACCCACTAGCGGGATGAATTTAGACTGTACATGTTGTTAATGTAAATGTAGACATCTACATCTACAGCATCTGCTGTCCTGACTCTCGCATATGTGGATAAACTGCAACAGTGTATGTGTATGTGCATCACTCAGTCTGAAGGCTACGAGACCCTCCCACCTTGTCACATACAACCACAACACATGCCTGTTTCGATCCAAGATCCAAGTCACCATTCGGCCAAGCCCTGCTACCTGCTAATGCTTTTCTGTCACTAAAATAAAACCTGCAACACGACCACCCGGCTAATCAATGGGATCGATTGTGTATCATGGTGCATCCGCTTATAAATGTTGACAGTTGGCAGGTCCTGTGAGTCTCAGGTAAAGTAATCTTTTTCCCCTGCCATGACAAACGAAAAATCACATGAGGTTTACAGACTGAGAAAATCCAGCTTCAGAAGCCACAAAACAACCCCTGCTCATTTCATAAAGCTATATTAGCGAGTTAATGCCCCCCGTCTCAGTGCTCCACCCCTGCCATTGATTCCTGTTTAAAAGGCTATGGGTAGTCGATACCACCTCCTCATCGCCATCTGTCTCTATTTACTAATAAATAAAGTGCTGAAGCATTGACTGGTTTGGCTAGGCCTGTAAAAGCATGCATGCTAATGAGCACTGGGCCTCTGGTGAAGGGAAAAGGTGGGGATACTCTACCTCTCCACTAACTCTGTCTCTGTCTCGATGGCTCTCACAAGGCACAGCACTCTAATCATGGTAATTGCCCACCGGTCCAGTTGTTGTTTAACATCGCTCATCAGACGAAATGCAGTTTCACTTCAGCTGCATAGATTTTTCTCCTAGGCTTACTTGTATGTTCATTCTGTTTTTTTTCCTCCCCCCTCTCCTAGTTGTGTGTAGGTCAGCTCTTGAGGTCGTGTCTACTCGTTTGTCAGATGTGGCCCATGAGCGCTGCCGCACTACACTCTGTCACGCTGATCAATTATGGATCATACAGATGGTCTCGTTTGGAATGGCCCCCATGACGCATTTGTTCTAAAAGGCGCTCAGTCTTTTCTATCCATCTCCTTCCTCCTCTCATTCTTCTTAGTTTTGCAATATCTACATAGGGAGAAATTAATGTTTGTATTAATAATGATATGGGGAGAGGAGAAAAATCAATATTTGAAATGACGGACATTCCTCATGTGACGCGATGAGAGCTTGATACAACCACTGACTCGTGTACAATTAATTATTAATTAACATCATAATGAATGTTAGAATAATAGAATCATAATAATAATTATTATTATTATTTGAAGAAGATCTAGCAGAAGCAGAAGAAGTCTCACCACTTTGACACACACAGCTGTATAGTCCATTTGGTTTGACACTGTTTTCCTGAGTGAAAGGGTGGTGCTGATGTGCGGAGGCTCTCATAGCTCAGCATAACACAGTACTGCTGTGTCAACTGTGACCCCAGTGACCCTGCAGGAGTCAGAGAATGGGCTGCAGGGTCGCTCTGCGACTCAGGTGAAATGAGGGGTCAAGGGTCAGCTGTCCAGTGTGTCAGGCTTGCTGATCAGGAAGTGTAGCCTCTCGCTTCAGGGAGTACACAGGGAGTGTCATGTTTTGGACACATACTCGCAGCCTGACATAAATCTCTCATGCTTACATGCAGTGGAGCGCCCTGCTAAGTGAGTGTGCTGCAGGAAAGTGGAGGTAAGATGCCTGTAACAGCTACTTAAAGTAACTGTACGGGACTTTTAGTGCTACTAACTGCTACTACTACTACTACTTTCTAGCTCAGAGGGCAGCCAATTATTGCTACTGCAAGGATTAATGGTATAAATGCCTCTGCATGTAGTCAACAAAGTCTATATGTTTTAAGGTGGATTTATTTTTTCTGTGTCCAATCTTTGACATGATTTAAAAAAACAAAAAATCCTTGGTCTTCTACCAGTTTGATTGATTGACCAGAAATCTAAACATATGTAAAAAACATTTCTACTTAAAGTATTTATATAGTATTTATAAACAGTGCAAAGGTTCATGTTTGTTTGTCCCAACCCTTGCTCTCTATCTGCAACTCCCATTGTAGACACAAACGGACCCCCTACCCATGCTACACTGAGGCAGTCCTTCCTTCCATCTTTAACCCAGAGTCTTGGGTTAGAGAGCTAACTGTTCTGAGCCACCCCAGCATCCTGGTAGTGCTATGAAGGGAAAACAGCAGCTCGGCAGTGGAGTTTCCTTCCCCTGTCTCATCTGAAGCAGGCTCTGCTGGCTGTCCGGATCAAACTGGCCCACAGTGTGGTGCCGAGTCCTGTCTGCAAACAAGAGGAGGCCCGTGCATTAAAGACTCGCCACAGGGGCACCCATCCTAGAAGTTTTACTCTTCAACAGCCCTAGAGAGGGTAATATTACAAGGGGATTGTGTGTGTATGTGTCTGTGGGTGTGTGTTCACATATGTTTCAGGCTCCAATCATTCATTTGTCAAATTTGATACTCTTTATCTATGATTCAGCTTAAACCCAAGTCACAGAAGCACTTTCCCTCATCACACTGAATTCTTGGAGGATTCCAAATCCTCTGACACACATGAAATGCCGTGCTTGTTTCCGCCAGGAGCACAGAAAAAGAACTGGGCGCTTAGCAAAAGAGAGCTGCCTAGAAAGTCAAACTTCACCAGCAGAAAACCTAGGGAAAGAGGTGTCATAGCACCTGACACATGCTTTACTGGTGATCTTTGGGAGAAGAATAAAAACACCATATCAATGACTGCTTATCAAAATAAGAACCAAAAACTGTAACCAATAAATAACACTTATCATTTTCATTTTTTATAGAGGCTTCATATACATTTTTTTTTCATTTGAAATGACTGACTTGGAGCAGATAGCTGCAGGGTTGTGTATTTTGTCTTTTGATGAAGGCCATAAAAAAGGAACAAATTTCACTGTTGCAGTATTTATTATTTGTTATCACTGCTGTCTTTGATATTTTAAGCACTGTAGTGTGACACTATTAATCTTTATTCTTCATTCAGAGAACGACTAAAGTTTGAAAGTCTCAGGTCTGCTTCTTTCATCTTTGTTCATCCTTGCTTCTGACAAAAAAAGAAGACAGGCACTCTTCACTCTCCTATTTCTCTCTTCTTGGCCCTCCACCCCCACCCTCCCCCATCTCCTCGCCTCCTTCCTCCACTCACTCTGTCCAGGGAGTCATTATTGCTTTGGTAAATATTTCATAGGCCTCAATACCTTTGCACACAGCCACCTGCCAGCCGCCTCTTCTCTCACACACAGACCATGGATAGACAGATCAAAATGAAAGAGAGCAAAGTGAAGGCGGAGGAGGAGGTGGTGGAATGAGAGAAAGAGAGTCTGCTCTCTCCGCCTGCCTAGTATGCATTTACATTTTCAGTGAGCCCGCACTCTCTGCTCTGTATCCTGGCTTCATAACAGACTGAGTCCTTTCAAAAGATGGAAAGATTCCCTGGATGTTGTCAAATCTGTGGCCAACAACGTTTTGTTTTCTAAGGCCCATTTTTTTCGCCCTAAGCATTTTTTTTTCTTCTAACTCGGCACATAAAAGATGCCGGTTTGGTTTACGAGATGGTTCTGCTGGGAAAGGAAGGAGACAGAGAAAGAGACAAAAGAATAAGCCGGTGCAAGCTCTAGACAAGATAGAGAGAGAGAATACTAAGCTTCTCCTTCTTCTGACCTTGAAGAGGCCTGTAAGCCCACTCTCCCTCCCTTCCCTTTCTCCTCCTCTCGCTTCCCAGCCCCACCTGTTTACTTTGACTGGGTTAGAGAGGGGTCTTGCATCACCTGCAGTGTCCTCTTTTTCTTTCTGTGCTCTTGCTTGCCCTGTGTCATTTCCCTCACTTCTTACCTTGAAAAAGACTCAAAAGGAGTAGCGATCCAGAGATGAAATATTCAACTTGAAATAAGCGCTTTAAGTTGTTTCAGAGTGGATAGCTTGTCACCACAGAGCTTTGACTTCATAAATAAATGGTCAACAGTGGCCTCTTCGACCGCCCTGTCTCCTGTATATATAGTATATGGCTGAGTTGTTCGTGTGCCCGGGGCTAAGCCCTGCCAGCAAGTTCCAGCCCTTAAATATGGATAAGCTGTGAAACGCCTCTGGACACACTCCTATGTAGTCAGTATAATGTTGAATAAAGCTTGGCTGTACACACAGCAAGAGACCTCGAAGAGAAAATGCACAATCTTTATCCCGTCTTGGGAAATGCAAGGCTGAAATTTGGATGCGCAACAAGCAATATTAGTTTACATGTGCTTTACATTCACATTGTATGCATGTATCCTGAGCCAGCAGGCTCACTGTGTCCACTGTTAAGCTTCTGTCATTTTTAGCGGAAAAACTGGTTGTTGATGGATACACTGACTCATCAAGAAAACTGAACCTGAGAACATTTGTTTACACGGCACTCAGCCTAACCACCAATTAACTGTGTCACTGTATGCTGTGCATTCCAATAATGTTAGATGACCATTCACTCCTCCCCTCTTCCTTTCAACCCCCCACCACCTTTCCTGCAAAAGCTCCAAAGCTGCTCTTGTTTCTGTTAGGGGAAAAGCTTGACGCTTGGTTTCCTTTGAGCTTTCCTATGTAAACGCTTGTTCTCACATTTGCCTCGCAGTGTTGGACATTTCTACCAGGAAATGAAATGAGTCCGTAACAAATGTTTTGGCTTCTGTTGAACTCTTTAGCGAACTGTGGCTTGCCAACAGTAGCAGTGTGTTTGCGTTCCCAGAAACCTCCTGGGACAGTGACTCCCTGAGCTTCCGGATAGAGAGCTAACTGTTTCTCTCTTTGACTGATATAAGAAAAGAGACTAAATGTCTTAGTTGCATAGGTATTAGGATAAAAGGGATTGAAATAAAGCTTTTCTTAGATATATAGAGGTCCCTTTGTATTTCATTTGTGTCAATGAAGATATGGTCTTAGTCCAGCCAGGCCATTTAGCCTTGTGCGTTAATCTGCAGGTGGAAAGGGGACCGTGAGTGTGATAAAGATGCCCTTGAAGACAGGTTTGGCCACTTCTACTGCAGCTCAGGTCATAAACAATTTATGCCTTGTTGGTTTTGTGTGTGCCTAAGTGTGTGTTTGCACATGTCATTGTGAGAATATGCAGTATCCTAACACCCATGTTCCTTGTAGCCATAAATCAGCAATAGGAAATGGTGTGACACAGGCTGCAGGCCTTGCTGATATGGACTGGAGCTATAATGGGCCTCGTTTCAGGAGGAAGACATCAGTTGAACTGATCTTTACTACCCTGCAGGGCTCTGGAGATTACTACTGTACAAGAAGAAACACTATTCAGGTCGCTCAGATGGTAAAAAGTTTTTCTTTGGCATGCCCGTACCACACACACTCGCTTCTGTACAGTATGCTCAGTCAAAGCTTTGACAATACTGTACCCCTGCATGAATGATGAGCTGTATTCACAGTTTGTTCAATGTGCGTGCGCAGACAACAGCATTTGTTATTCTGTCTGTTTGTTGCAGATAGGGCCTGGGTCTTGTTAGCTGTCAGGCCAAGCATCCACAAAGCTATTCTCTCACTTATTGATGGGGATCCACTAAATTACAGGCTCAAACAAGAGAGGCGGCTGCAAAAAACAACCCTTGTAAAAGTTTCCTACGATCCCCTCATATTTCAGAATTGTGTGTGTGTACACGAAGAAAAAAGAGAACGGATGTCAAGAAGATCCCAAATGCATTTTTCTTTATTTCGCTTTTTCTTTTCTTTTGGCTGTCTTTCTTTGGTCAGACCCTGTCTGGTCTTGCTATTATCTTGGGGCGTTATCAGTGTGTAGCTGCCTCTTCAGATCAGGCCAGCGATAAGGGCTAAATAAATGGAATGCTTGGCTAGTGGACATAGGTCAAGCCTTGTTTCGCCCCTGTTTTTTTCATGTGTTGTTGTGTTTGTCTGCAGGGGAAGTGGAGGGTGCAGCACGAACAGGCTCTGCAGTCTAATGAACTTATTGATTTCAATTTCAGGGCTGTTCTCTCCCCGCCTGATGCTTCTAAGGCTTTTATCCATTGCTGGACATAAATTAGTAACTGTGTCTCTTGTCGGGGACTTTTCTTTTTTTTTTGCTCATCTCTCTTGCTCACTCTATCTGTCTCTCTGAGACAGGTTGCTATCTTGGAAATGCTGTTTTTAAATGTGTTAAAAGCTTCTGTGGTTAGATGGATGCTGTCTCTGTGTGGGTGTTTTCTGTTTGGCTTAGCATACACCTGTCCCTGACAGAGATGGAGCTAACCGAATGACAAGCTGTGTGTATGTGTGTGTACTATCAGCCAATGGGGGTCACTGAAGATGCTGAGTGACCTCTTCCCAAGGGGGTCAGGAAGCAGCTGACAACTGTTTGTGTATGTCTGTGTGTGCATGAATGTGTGTGTGTGTTTGGGAGTACATGCGCATCCACTTCTAATCCATATCATATATCACATGCACAACATGTTTTCCCTACAAATTTGTGCACACATCTAAAGACAGAGGCCCATGCCAACAGAAGTGAGCGCAGCACATTCCCAAAAGAAGCCCAGCTCATGGAAAATGAGAGGCCACCGGCACTGGGACAGGAAACCTTCTCGGCCGGCCCTAACGAGCACTGTGGGAGCCTCCACTCTGGACCCAGTACATCCGATACCCCCGATGATGTCCAAAGGCTAAACAGTTAAAAGGTCCGGTTGCTATATGTAGATGCGCAACACCCCCCTGCTCTGAATCTGATACTCTGGGAATCACAATAACAAGGCTGTTAGCTCTGGTCAGTATTCCAGAGCTACCAGTCAGCCTCCCACCAACAGGCTGCGGAGCCCCAGAGAGAGAAAGATAGAGAGAGAGTGTGAAAGAGAATTGATGCTGAGTAGCACAGGTTTTAATAGGGCTGTCAGAGTCATATTGTTTATGTCGTGTTCCAGATTAATCCATTCTTCCTTTATGAGCCGCTGCAGCCACCGTAAATTGCAAGCACGAAGCCGGTCCACTGTTGAGTTACGCCTCGGGGATCAGTGCCACACATGGGCGGAAAATAAATCATTTCCCCCGGATTTAACGCCGGGCAATACCTGGGCCCTTTGTAAATAAAGCCATAGATGTTTTTACACCCCCCTGTTTTCTCTCTCCTGCCTCCAGGGCTCTTATTGAATCTCAAAAGGAGAGGGAGGGAGAGACAGGGAGAGAAACATGAGAGAATAAGAGAGAGCAGAGTTGAAGGGGGACTGGGGGAGAAAGAGAGAGGAGAGTAAGAGAGAGTGAAACAGAGGGAAAAGTCAGGGAAGACATTCCAAGTGGGGAAGGATGAAGAGACACAAACCAAGATAGCTTCGCAAAACAGACAAGCAGAGAGAGTGAGAGAGGATGTAGATGTTGGCTGGGTGATGTATGCGTGGAGTGCTGATTCCCCGGGTTCTTGGGGTGTTCAGGTTGAGATCTGTCAGACTGTCTAAACACAGGGCCCACTGTAATGCACTGCTCTGGAGCTGTGGGCACCAAGCAGACATCCAGCTTCACCAGCTTCACTAGCTCCACCAATGGGGCGGCCCAGCTTGGCTCCAACGTTGGTGGTGGCTTCAGGCCAGGCTGCCTGCCCTTTCTCCAGCACCC
The DNA here is from genome assembly GCF_000972845.2 of Larimichthys crocea. Taxonomy (NCBI): domain Eukaryota; kingdom Metazoa; phylum Chordata; class Actinopteri; family Sciaenidae; genus Larimichthys; species Larimichthys crocea. The sequence continues at coordinate 21,952,256 of NC_040018.1, read as the reverse complement.
CGTTTCCATCACCGTAACCTCTAGCCTGGGGTATCAGTGCCAGAGCTTGGAGAGAAAGAGAGAGGGAAAGAAGGACAGAGGGAAAGGCCGGAACAACTTGTTCATCCTGGCTTGTGCCGGCTGCCAGCCGGAGACAGCCAAAGGGAATGGGGAATGTGCGCGCCGCTCTGTCAGGACTTCATGAGTTATACATGACGCGCTATGTGAAAATGCTTCCTGTGTACTGTGTATCATGCTCTCCCTCCCCCCCCTTTTTTCTTCTTAAACCCCCCCCCCCCTTCTCTCTTTCTTTCTACCATTGCTTTCAAGAGCTCAAAGTTTGCTTTGCTTTTCAGTGACAAAGTATTCCCTGGTTGTTAAATGTTAATCAGTGGCAGGCTGCAGGGTGACACGAGAGGCTCCGGCTTCTGGTGGGATACTGCAGTTCAGCCGGATTTCATCTGGGATGATACCGGGCTGCTGTAGATGTACACAACAGCAAGATCAGTGCTAACTAAGGCATACGCTGTATTTTACTCTGTATGACACTGATTTTGTTCCCTTTGAGTCTAAACCAAATGATTACACGAACATATATGAACAGACTCAATACTAATTCATTCTTAACACAAGCATTTAACCCATCCATTATTCATATCTCCAACAATGCCAGGGGGCAAAAATCAGTGCTCCCCTCGCCCATATACTCTATCTGCCCAGCTACAGAGAGGGTGATGCATTATTCAGGGTGTGCCAGGCTAGACTGTTCTCCCTGTTCTCGACTGCTGGAAGCAACAATCATCTCACTAGGACACTGTTCTCTGTCTGTAAACTCACTGTCCTCTCCTTTTCCTGTCTGTTGTCTCTGTCCGTCTCTCCACCTCTTAACTTCTTTTGCATTATGGTAATTTTTCATCCTGGGTGAGAGAATTATTTTTCCTAGAGACCTAGTGAGATGATTGTTACTTATATATATATTTTCATCTCCTCTCTTTGATTATTTAACTTTGTGTCAATATACGTTTTTGAAAATTGGAAAAGGTTTTCATTGATGTTGACCACCGTCTTTTACTCTGCTGTTTATTGTTCCATCTCTCTACCTCTCCACATATGCACATGTTTCGCTTGTCATCTCTTTTAACTCAAACCGCTGTCCTATAATTTAGCCTCTTTGCTTTTGTTCCTTGTTGATGTAAACTGTCACTGGGATTCAGGAACAAATCCAAATATATATTTTTTTGTATCCATGGTCTGTTGTCTCTTCACTCTGTGTTCTGTATCTCCCTTGGCTCCCACTCAGAGAAGACATTAAAATTTGAGCAGAGAGGGGAGCGGGAGAGCCAGGGCCGGCCTGGGGGTCCTGGTGTACTGCTGCACACGTTTGTCCCAGAAAACAGAGCATGGGATGATAAGTTTTGAAGACTCTGGGCTGCTTGTTTGTTTAGGCTAGAATGGCACTGTTTCTCCAGGCATAGAACATTATGAGTTAGAATAGTTATTACTGTAGCAACTCATACTTCTTCTCAGTGTAGTTTTGAGTTCAGGGACACGCAGTTGACAAAGCAAGGCAATCAGAATGCATGTATAGTACATGCAAATAAACACAGACCATTTGTCAATATTTAATACTAATTCCTAACTTAAACAGGTTTAAGGTCACTTTGCACAAAACATACGGAGTTGAATTTCTGCAATATGAGCACTACAGACTTTTCTCAGAAAGCCAGAAATCAAAATACAGCAGAGTTACTTTGTCGGTAAAGGGACAAGGTTGGTCTCATTTCTTATTTGAAATCAGCTCCATAATTTGATCTTTGTAAAACTTAAGTTGCTGCAGGTGTTCAGCAGGAGGAATGATAGCCTTAGGGCTTGGAGCTACCGTGAGGCCCCGCCGAGATTTCCCATCATCCCTACAGTCTGGCAGCAGCTTTTCAAACAGCGCCCCTTCTGAAGTTGCCCTTGGTTCTACATGTGTAGCAGTAATTATGAATGAGGGGGACTAAGATCTGTACAAAACCATCAAACATTTTACAGCTTGCTGCTATTGTAATAAAGATCAATAGACACAGTATCAGTCATGGTTTTGAAGGAGAGGTGGTGCTGTACATTTTCCCTCGCATACTTCCTCTCTTTCTTTCTCTCTTTCTGTCTCCCTCACTCATGTCCCCTCTCATTTCTCTTTTCTTTCTCTCTCTACTCTCTCTCCCCATACAGAGTCAGTGTAGCACATCCGTTTTAATTGCCGTTTGTAGGGCTCTGTGATGTGAGCTGCTAAAAGACACCCGTCCTGTAAAAGAGCAGGAGATGGAGATAGAGACAGGCAGTGAAATATATTCACTTCAGCACTAGCTAGTTGTAGCTTATAGCAAGGGCCAAGGCCAAACTTCAAGTGCAGTGTGTGAATACTGTATATTGTATGTATGTCAGCACATGTGTAGGCTGTGTGTGATGTGCAGTACATGTATATGTATACGCTGCACCATTTAATGCTTAGATGTGTTCCTGTGTGTGTGTGTGTGTGTGTGTGTGTGTGTGACCGTGCATGAAACATACACTCGAAGTCAAGACACAGATGGACTTGAACACTATCACTCTTTCCTCGCTCTTTCAGCAAGCCCGGGAGTGGTGGGACTGTTAAAGCAGCCTCTGCTAGTGGGTTGAGGTCATTTGACCAGAGATAGAGAAGCTGCAGATCAAACAGTATTCTGTCTGACAGGAGGAGATAAAGAGACTGTCAGCCTCGCCTCAGAACAAAGCAGCCCCTCACCTCTCTGGCCCACATCAGCTCCCTGACGGCCAGTGATGCAGTGGTAAATCAAAAGGTGGGTAAACTAAGATGAACGTCAAAAGACGATTGCAATGCCAACATCCACCATTATAAAAGATGTATGATTTCATGAAGGGTTTTGTTTGGGAAAGGCTGTTACTCCGTGCTGATCGGCAAATATATCAGAAAGATAGATTTCTGTTCTTAGAAAGATAGCGATTCACTGACTGTATTTCTGTGCTCAATTTATTGTTCTGTTTTTGTCTTTCCTATTACTTTAATGTCTCTGTATCATTTATATTGTATGAAAGGATCCCTTCAAAAACAAGATGATTAATCTCAAGAGGTTTACCCTTTATCTTGAACAAATCTTGAACATTTTTTGTTTGATATTGTATTTCATTTATGTAGAAAAATGCTAAACGTTAGGTGACTTCACATTAAATTAGAACATTCAAGTGAAGAAATGCAGCAACACTCATTTTTAAATCAGCTGTTGCACAAGTTCCTCTCTTGATGTTGCCATAACTGCATATCTCTTTCTCTCCATGTGGAGGTATAACCGGCCGTTTGATGCAGCAAGTCCATGCAAGTTTTCTGGGGGGCTGTCCAAAAGTATCAAGTTTAGAAGACAGGTGTTGATATTATGTGTACAATATGTGCCAACAACTTTTAAATCGCATAACTTGCAAATAGGTGTTGTAGAGACAGCTGGCATCCTTTCCTGGGGGTAAAATACAATGCTGATAAAGCTGATGTCAAGTTCTCTTAGGTAATTGGAACATATGCAGTGTAGAGAATTAGAGAGTAGAGAGTTTAAACACAGAAATACTTTCTTTTATATTTTAAGAGTCTACTGTACAGTATATCTGTCTTCTGTCCAATAAAGTTTCAACAACAATCTGCAGACATTTCTTTCATCCTTTTTAAGGAACTGCTTTCTACAGAAGAAATAGTCCTATTTAAAACTGTTGTTAGTGTGATTTGATTTCCTAATTTAAAGAGACATTGCTGTTGAGTTTGTTAAATGCTACATTGTACTTGGATGGTGGTGCATGTTTTAAAGTAGGATATCTCAAAACCTGGAAACAAAACGGAAACTATCTGCATAGCTCAACATCACAAGGGGTAAGTGTCATTCTGTGTGTGTGACTGGTGTGAAATGACCCTTTAAACTTTAAACCTCCTCACCTGTGTGGATGTGCTTGCACTCTTTTTCTGTTTCCAGTTGCTACAGATAAACCAATGGGTCAGCTGTGAGAGGGAGGTCCTGCAGTAGCTCACCCCGAGGACCGGAAGTCACAGATTTATGTACATCTTGGTCATATGGTCACATGTCCGTACAAGAGAATGGGATTTTTACGACAGAGTGAATGAAAAGGATGGTTAAGGGTTACAGGCCTGATGTTCTTCACTGTGGAGAAAAGAGATCTGGATTTTTCAGCCCTTCAGTTTTTTCAGTTGCAGTGGCGTGTTAGTGATAATGCCGCTGTGGGAACAGGAACCACAAAGAGCGTCTGAAATTGGCTGTTGTGTAGCACAGCTTCCACTTTCACTACAGGAACTGTAAATGTGCTATGAAACCATTTCAGTTATTACTCAGGGTATCATATGATAATTATAATGCAGGAGCAAAGCATTTTCAGTGTAAGAATTAACATATCTCTACCATTTGAAAAAGCTTGTTTCACCAGATCTAGTTTAATGTGCTTCTGGTTAGGAGAAGTACAGTCATATATCTTTGGCCAGAGCTAGTGGTTTAGTGATGCCTGGAGAAGTAAGTATTTACTTTATGCAGCGTTTTTTAAAGAGGCCTATTCAACAAAAAGCCTTGTGTTATAAACAGTGACATGTCTACTCTCGTATATTTAGCTCACCCAAAAATGGACCAATAGTATTTGCACATTGTCACTCAACTTCTGCTGCTTAACTTCATGAAGTAAGGCGTATTATAAAAAACATTAGTCACAGAAGAGGTGCCGATTTTGCAATAAACACTGACCCACAGATGGGTGAGACAGCTACATAATTATGCATTTTTAGTGAAGTAATTGGACAACTATGTCATGGTCTTCACCATTTTAGGAAAAAATAATGTGCATCAGATGGTATTTAGAAGTCAGTATACCCAATCCTAGCAAGTAAGAAAAGTAAGTAAGTGTACTCTGTATATCTGCACTACACCACTGGTCAGAGCTCCATGAGGTTGGATGAAAATCACAAGATTTGCAGTCAAGTTTACTAAGTACCAGTGAACCTCCTGTTGGCAGATCTCAGTCCCATTACTCAGCCTGTTTTCCTGTAATACAAGCTGAAGTTTCACTGTGAAGCTGCATGACTGAGTAGGATGATCCAGTGCGACTTATTCTCTAACTGAACAGTGATGATATATTCTTTGCAGAATGAAAGCATAATGTGACACGTTGATCTCCACAACACATTACAGAACCTGCTCATGCGTCAAGACTTTGTAAGTGTGATGCTTTTCAGCTGTGATCTGCTGTCACACAGCAGAAGTCTGACTGATGAGACTTTATCTGTGATGCCTCTTTTAGAGTGGAGTTACATTCACCGCCTTGTCAGTAAGTGATTAATGGATTCAAAAGGACATGATGGCTGGGATATCAAACTGTGTACTGTACAGAGAATATAGATTTTCTGCTGAGCCTGACTGTGTCTGTTTGTGTTGATAAAGACTAAACATAATCTGCTTCTTATTATATGGATATTTCTCTTCCTTGAAGAGGGCTATGGATGATTGCCTGAGTTTTTTTTTTTTTTGTCACTCATTCAAATAATCTGGTCAGCAATTGTCCTTGATGCTGCACAGCTTTGAGCAACTAATGCATGGAACAAAAGGAACAAAAAAAATGATACACACAAATGTTTGTGTAACTTTGTTAGACAACAAAAACTAAACTCCATCGGGCATAAACACACTTCTGAGTCAGTTTTCATTTAGCATACATAGGGAATATGTGGGCTTCAGCTGTGGCAATCGATACGGTACGGCATTTAACTGTAAACTTTAAAAGACACCCTTAATCTGGCTCCATTTTTTTTAATGGCCACATCAACTACTTTCGAGGCTAATCATTTTATCTGATAAATGAGGATTTCAAACACTCTTATCAGCTGTGGACTTGCAGTTGTTTTTTAATCCTTCCATTCTGTCTCGTTGTTTTTAATTGATTCTGCAGCACAGAGGCTTTCTTCCAGAGATAATGCACTTGTGAGAACAGGTCATGATCCATAAATGAGGGAATTTGACTCAAGTGTATTTGCCATGGCGTATACCGTCCTTCAGAAGTATTTCAAAACTGTTGGAAAGTACAGATTGACTTTGTTTTTCTACATTTGTGGAGCTCCCTCTCTCACAACAGCATTCAGAAATTCCATGCTCTGCGGCAAATGGCCTCAGCTAAGAGCTGCTGGTGCTGATGCTATTTGGAAATGCTTCCATGTATGTCCTACCTCAATGCCTTAACCAAATCTCTGTGTATAAGGATCAAAAACAGTGTCTACTTCTTTCCCTATGTCTTTACATAATTTTGTAATGTGAGCTCAGCCAGGCATGGAAAGTAGACCACTCTGATTATCCAATAATGTTGCAACAGACGACATAAAAATATATAAATAAATAAAAACAAGAAGTGTTCCAGAATCTGTGCTGTGTTGGACTGTGATAACAGCTCATCCAATAAGACCTCCACTCACCTCTCCTATTGCCTCATGAATCCACCACCGGTTCCACTCTCAGGCCCTCAGAGGAAAGCTGTTTATTCCACACACTGCCTAAGTAGAGGTCTTGGGGTTGGAGCGGCTGTGTAGTGCATAGTGAAGACAAACACGGGCCTATTTAGTCTGGTGGGGAAAACCATGGTAAACAGTGTAGAATGGAAGCAGCTGGGGATTTTTGTTTTCTTGTTTTTCCTTTTATTATTTAAATGCTCCTGTTTCTACACCATTACTCAGGGTTAGGAAATATAATGGATTTTCTGCAAGAAGCAATTAAAAGAAGACTTGGTTCTTTTTATTCTAGTAATGGATATATTACAATCAAAGCATTTTTATAGTGGGGTTTTTTTTTCACTTTTTCCCCCAAACTGCTATACATACATGCTGTTTTATGTTCACCACAACGTATAATGACAGAATTGCAGTTTGAGTTTTAAACTCTGTGGAATTTACTTTGCAGTAAAGCCATTATGTAAATGGTTACAGTTTGTAAGCGTAATGACTCCAACATGTTAAGGATCAATAAATTGCATTTCTTTTTCACATAATTGGAACATTTGTGTGTTGTTTGCACATTGTGATATAGGGAATTCATGTAAACTTTAAATTAAACTTTATTTAGTTGTCAAAGTGCAAAGTTAAAGTGTTTATTTATTCATGATTGGTATCTTTATGCACAGTACATGGAGTAAAACAAACAATGTTTTTTGTCATGATCATTAGTAATAATTGAACAGCGTTTTTTTTTGTTGTTTTTTTCTCAGTTCTGGCTTTGAGATATTTTAAATCCATTATTCTGGACTATTTCAAGTATGTGCATGCTTGCATGTGTGATTACAAAGTGGGAATGTCCTCTGGAATGCCATGAGGAGATCCTTGTCTGCCACGGGGCCTGTGAATCCCTCTTGGTATGGTGACATGAACACTGTCCCATCCTTCTCACAGGCACCTGTCTAGATGTCAGAGGGCATCCTGTTAGGAGTAATCCCCACAGTAACCTGACCAGGCTAAGGGATAGTGGTAACCAAACGTGCAATGGTAGACCAAGCTGTTCCCTAATACTTCCACTAATCAGATTTTAATTGAATTCCAGCGAACATGTAAAAACCTAGTTCAGTTTTGTTATTCCATTTTCCTAACAGATGTCCCTGTGATCCCTGTAAAGTGATCTGTGGTGGTGACGTCCTCTGTTTGGAAACACATACATGAACTGGCTGATCTAGATGGGAGAAAGTAGAACCATGTGCTTGTCCTCAGGATGGATGCCATGAGGACTGAGGGGTGGGTGTGCGGTGTGTGAAGGTTTGAGTTAAGAGGGTGGGCCTTACGGATATAAGGGATCTCACTGGGAACTTAAAGAGATCAGGAAAAAATCATCTTTTGACTATCTTTTGATGAAAACCATCATTCCTAAACCTAAAGCATTATTTTTTCTGGTTAGAATAGAGGCCTGACTGCAGGACACATCTCAAGTGCTCAGCATGGTCTTCAAGCCAATCCACATGCCATCCCCTCAGTCACCATTTGCACACTGTTTGCAACCGCAGATTAGTACTGCACTTCAGCACTTCAGGTTTGCGCTGTGGACAAATCTACAGCAAGTAGATCGGGAAGTAACTGCAAAGTCAACATAACACTGGGTTTAACAGTCAGTTCTTTTACACAATGCTGATTCTTTGGTGCCATTTAAATGAAACAAATCAGGATTTTTTCTTTTCCCTGGACAAAAGAACACTGCTTTATGTGACCACCAGCTGATTGCAACTATTGGTCAGTAAAAGCAGAAACCAATCATTGAAAAGGAGCTGCGTGCTCTTGGCGTAACCATGTAACCAAATGTTTCAAATTTCAAGAGGCACGTGCCGTGTCTGCACACCAGCCGCAATTACATAAATGCGGAGGCTTGCGGGTGAGCATGTGAGCGTGCAAAGACCAGCTCAAGAACCATGCAGAAGCTCTTGGTGGACTTCACTGCGGAACCATTGTGTAAAAGCTCCATTCTTGGAAAATAAATAGGATAAGAGCATAGGTTTTCTTCTATATACTGATATACTGTTTTCAGTCTTTCCATCTTTAACTTTTTATCCCATCACCTCTAATTTTCTGCTTTCTAAACCATCCTGCATGTGCACCTCTGTTGCTGGAGCATTTGTAGATCATTTGAAAGTCAGGGGTGGAACTGATGGCGATTTCTTCAGCGAATGGGAATGGTGGGAGAGGGTCCCGCTGGATGAGCTGTTATCAAAGCCCAACACAGTGTTGACACAGGAAGGATTTTTTCAGTCACTGGATAATCAAAGTGATTCACTTTCCATGTTTGGATGTGATCAAAGCAGCAAATTATGTAAAGACATAGGGAAATAAGTAGACACTGTCTCTACACAGAGATTTGGCTCAAGCCTTGACATAGGACACATGTTTTCTTATCCTCTCTCCTCTCTGCACATTTCTGCAGGAGGCGCTCTCAGTAGCTGCAGTGGATTCTGGGAATTTGCCCAGCACATGTATACAGCCCCAGTGCAGCGATGGATGACTGAGTTTTTCATACCATCAGTTTAGTGATCTCTACTTGTCTTGTGTCACAGTCACAAACTCAGGGAATGCAGTTTAGGACACAAACCATAGCAATTTTAGGGATCAAGGTGATCTATCTACCAGCTTATACCCACCTCACACCAACTAGCAAACTTAAGCCAAGGACAGGGATCCACCCACATGTCTCAAAACTCTCTGATTAACCACTACAAGCAGCAGAAAGTTTTGTGTCTGCAGCCCACTTGCCTGTTACTGAGAGCTAAATCAAAGGCCCGCTCTGTTATTGGAGCCAATGTGCTTTTGAGGAAAACAAAATCCGACTGTGAGCTTAAAAAGGGGTTGTCTCATTTGATCATTTATTACACATTTTAAGTGGTTTGGAAATAACTGAGGCCAGCGTGGTCTACATCCCTAATTGGTGCTCTTTTTCTCCCATTAGTACATCCAGACTTGTGATCCCACTAAAACATGCAAGAGAAGAAAAAAAAAATCTTTTCCCCAAACAAAGCGTTTGTCATCAGTTTGCAGTTGCTCTGTTCGCAAGCATGGTTCAGATTTGCTTCTACGTGCAGCTGTCACTGAGCCTGTTGGACGTCCTGGACCCCAAACACACAAACCAGAAGAGATTAGTGTGCCATGTCAACCCACTGCTTCCGCAGATGGCACGGATGCTTTTAGCCTACTCCCTGTAGACAACCACTCATTGATCTTTCATACTAAACTCCCCACAGCAGGACTCATGATACTGTTTTATTTATCATTCTGGCATTTAATATTAAGGCCAATAAAGTTTGACATGTGTGGGTTTTAACTGTAGGGGGCACTGTGGTTTCTGTGCAACATGCTGGGGGTGGGTGGGGGGGTAGATTTATATCCTGGCAGTCAGAACTGTCACCCTCGGTAATACCTCCATAGTTTCTCTTTCTTTCAGCCTGCCCCTGCCCAAATTCCCTAGGTCCAAAAACCAACCCATAATTCACTAGTGTTCTCTCTCACCTTGACATACACCTAGTAAACGTGTAAAACATTCCGGTGGGATTTGCTCCCATTTTAATAACAGAGCATTTCAGGCCGTGTTGGGGGGGAGAAAAGGAGATATCAGTTACTAGTTTTTAAGGATCCTGGCACAGGCTCCAGGAACCCCTAAGCTCCAGCCTAGAGACCTCATCCAAAACCAACACAGGGGACAAGCAGGCAATTTTGGATATGTGGTTTTCAGTTTCTGCACATATTTTCCAAGGGTGCTGCAGTCATGCTGACCATGATGAAATTTGGTTCTGGCCACAGTCCAGGACATTACCTGTGTGAGTGTCAGGTGATAGCCTCCCTAATTACCCTGGAAAGCAAACAGAGAATCTTTTTCGTTGAGATTTCACAGAGCCCACTGCACCAGTAAATGTGTTGCTCCTGTGGTAAAATGTGATCTTTCAGCTAACGAAGGACACGCTTCGTTTCCTTAACTGAATCACCCTCTAGTTTTGGCCTCTAGGGGGAGCTTAGCCCGCTTTTTTCTTGTTTTTACTGCAGTGGGCACTGGCAAGAGTTTAGGTGAACCTTTGTGAGTAAGTATTGATTTATAGCCTAGGCCTGAGGTGTGCATCTCTCCAGGGGTATTCAGCCTGCTTGGACACAAGCTTGTGTGAACAGTGGCTCTCAGACATCACTGACACTCTGTCCAACCGCTGGACCAAGAACCACTGATTGGAGTCTGCGGTCTGTGGTGTGTGTGTGTCTCATACATACACCACAGCAGACTAAAGCCCTCAATCACTGGGTCTTGGTCCAGTCCATGCCCCCGTGTTCCAGAGTTGAGTGACGCGCTGCCTGCAGAGCACTCATTAGAATCTATGTTTCACAAGCAGAGCAGGGATAGTAAATCGTTCAGGCCTCAATGTTGTTATAGCTGGCCCTAACAAGCCACTCTCTGTCTACTTTATTGGAGTTTAAAAGTGGATTTCATGTAGTTTTTGGCAACTTTGAAAAAATATGACAAACAATGGAAACTATTGGTGTAAGAGACAAGACCGCAACATGATGAAAACTTGTTCAATCTTTCAAAGAAGTCCTTTAAGTTTTCAAGCCCTCTGCTACTTGGAGACCGACAGAAACATCATTAGACAACAAAAACATCCCATTTATGTTTTCAATAACATCAAAAAGGGGAAATGTGCTATGGGAATACTGTGGAGTTATGGGAGGGTGCTATGTGATCCCTCATCACATGGTCAAGGCCCCTGCTCTGGTACTGAGTTAAAGGATTTTCTCCCTACGGCCCCACTCCTAAATCAGATCAGCTTTTTTTAAATGCTACATCTAAGGGACCCCATCCCATGTCTAACTACCTAGTCTTTTGTTTGCTCATGTTTTCCTTTTCCTCTGTGGATCGGCTGGCTCTGACCGTGTAATAGAGCGCATATTGGCCAAGCGAGGCAGCCTGCTGTGACCAGATCAGATGTGTGCTCCTGATTATGAAACTCCCTTTTAGTCACTGACAGACATGGTAATAAATGTGTCCATAAATTGAATTTGGGGCTTTTGAAAAGGAGCAGGAATATCTAAGGAGCATTTCAGCTGATTGTCTCCAGCCGACATGGCAGCGCTTCAGTGGGATTCTGGGGGGAAAACTGATCCTGCTGTGGTGCGGTTGGAAGGCTGGGAGTGTGGGGGTGGGTGGAGGGGTGCGGGATGGACGCCCAGCCAAGCAAAATAAAGACTGCTTTATTGCTATTCAGAAAATCATTTGATTAAGTTTGCACAAATAAGAAGACAGAGAGCAGTCTGTAGGAGTGTATATGTATGTTTGTGTGGTTGTGTGTTTCGATGTAATTGTGTTTGTGTGTGCATTTGAGTGTGTTTCAAGTCCCTTTACCCGTGCTTAGAGGTATACTGTACCATGGGCAAGTTTCTGAGTCATTCCCCTAACTTTAAAGCGATGTACAGTGTACTTACAGTTACTTAAATGCTCCCTCTCTCACAATAACACTACTGGAGTTTAGTGAAGTGGTGTTGACAGCAGAACTGGGATGGGAGGCCAAAGCTTTTCTACTTCATTCCTCTTTGGATTAGGCCTTGGATGCCTTTTAATACAGGGCAAAGTATGAGAACTTCTTTTATTCTTCTTTATTTGTTATGACAATATAATTAGATAGTAATACTTGTAGCAATATTGGCCTGGCTTGTCATATATACATTTGTCCCCATAGTAGATTTCTTTACACGTTCAATAAGAAAATGGAAAAAATATAGACACAAGAGCCATACAGTGCTATGATACAGGATTTAATCTAATAAGTAGTATATTTTATTATTATCATCAAATTACTCCAAGAATGAAAGTGAATACAAAACACAGGAGTTGTTACACAACAATTTATGGTAGAGAAAGCAAAAATGAAATGCAAGTGTACTGTAATGTATGTATGTAGTGATGTGAGCAAAGACTTGATCTACGACACCATAATGAAGAGCAGCTTCACATATCAATCCTTACTTTGAATGACCAGGACCCCTCACAAACCAAGCTGAGCTAAACTATGCTAAGCTCAGCTACAGAGTCCTCACTATTACCTCAAATCCAGAAACATAACATTGACGCTCGCCAAGAGAGGAAACAGTGTGTAAGTGCTTTCTGAGGTGTGTATATTTAGATTGGTCAGTCATGAGGGAGGGACATAACTTCTCAGAGTAGTGTGACACACGTAACTCAGCCACCAAGAGTCACACATCCCCATATGTTTGCCAGGCCTATCCTTTGGGCTTGATTTTCATGCAGACGTGAAGTGACGGGTCTGGAAGGCTCCCCTGGGGCAGAGGGCAGCCTGAGTCATAGCCAAAGAACAGGCAGGAGCAGTCAGAGCCCCGGTTTAGAACTGGCAATAACATGATGTTGTGAAACTGTTACCCTTCATTATTTATTCACCATAGACATCTGTCTTGGCAAAGGGAATGGGATTTAGCGTGTGATTTTTATCTCGGCCCTCTCGCCTTCCTTTTGCTTCTGTCTCTACCCCTTTCACCCGTCTCTCTATCGAATTTGCCTTTATCTCTCTGTCATTCACTCTGTTCGTCCAGTTCTGTCTCTGTCTCTATATTTCTCTCTGCATCTATCTATCCTGTCTTTCTTTGAAATGTTATGATTCACTGGCTGTGATCTCTGTGAGCTGTCTCCTTGAAGTCTGTGTGTCTCCTGAGTGCAACCACAGAATGGTACATCACTTCTATTACATGTAATTTCCTGGGTTTTATAAGGTACATTTACTCACCCTACAATGGTGAAGACTGTTCTTTTCTACAGCTGAGTTCAGAGTATCGTCTCTTACACCATGGCCCTGTTCATGGAAACCATTATCTAGTGTGGGAATGTGCCAAGATTAGGCTACAAAGTTTGTCTCTGGGTAAGATTTTGAAACTTGAATTAATGTAAAAGTCAAAGAGTTGTTTGAATTATATCATGACAAGATAAAAGTATCATACTTACTTTTTCCAGGAGATATAGTAAGTGCAGCACATCAGTAGCACAAAGTCAGAGAGAAATCCATCATGGCCTGACATTCTCTTATAATCTATAATAAATGGCTTAAAGATGGTTTAGTGAAGGCTTAACAACCAAGCAAATAATTCTATGAAAGAAATTAAAGGACATGTTTTGATAAGCTACAGGAAATCCTGTTAGACAACAAAACTTCTTTACTTTAATTTGCCATAAAACCTAAACCCATTTAAATGCCCCCACCTGTGTTACCTTTGTGCTGTGCAACATTGCAGACGGGCTCAATTACACTATTATTCTTACTTATGTTTCTCTCTCATTCTCTCTCTCACCCTCTCAATAAAAGAGGCCAATAAATCACTTAGCTGTCTCTGTGGGTTTGGGGTATTGGTGTTGGAGCGAGCTTGTCCCACTATCCCAGCTGAGTAGACATGACTCTCAAAGCACCAAAAAAACCTTCCCCACTCCCCTCACTCTCAAAAACCAACATGGTGAAAATTACATTTTGGTTGAAGAGTCGAATAAATCTTGGCCGAACGTGGCTGGAGAAGTGGAAAAAGGCCCTCCATGGCGGCTACAGTCTCAGTGATGTGGATCTTGCGCTGGGGGAAAGGGGAAGCCACATAAGAGGAGGTTTGTGTTAGCACGGGGTAGATGAGGTGCAAGGGGAGTCAGTGGGAGGATAGAAGGCCTGCTTGCGGATTATAGAGAGTGATAACTCACTAATGTTGAATGTCTGTGTGTGTGTGTGTGTGTGTGTGTGTGTGTGTGTGTGTGTGAGAGGCAAGCAGCTCTTGAGATTTGTGTTCAGATAACAGAGGTCTATTATGATCTATAATTTCAAATGCACGTGGAGATGGTGTTTGCTCATTTCAGGGAAGAGAGATCCAAGTCACTTCTCATGATGAAAGGTAAAACTTACTGTAATGTTGAACATTTGATCTTTTTACTTATGAAAGAAATTGAGAAGTGTTGCTTGCTTTTAGGTCAACTTTTATTTTTATTCTAAAAAGTTGTATATAGTTATAAGCAGAACCTTTAATAATTACATCATTAACAACACTTTTGGGCGGCCGTTCAGATGTGTGGTCATTCATCTATAGGTGTTGGTTATTAGCATCAACTCGGAGCTTATTCTGATTCACTGTACCATGTCCACATGGTTGATCTCTGTTGGTTTTCCATCTCTGGGGCCTATTTGACGGGAACAACTTGTGTAATGCCATCAGCAGCCTGTCGAGGCTAATTAAAACACACATCTACAAATCTGCCAGCAATTACTACACCCAGAAACATTTGGTGCCACTCACAAATTTTAGGCAGAAAGGGCTGTGTTTACCGTGCTAGCTTTTCATTTCTCAAAGCGTTCCCACAAAACAAATACTGGTTAGAGCTTTGTTTGATACGGCAACGTTCATATTTATTTTGCCATTTAAATGTTACAAAAATGTAGGCATTGGTAGACATGATAATGGAATCCAGATTTTGGCTTTATTTAATTTGTAGCTCTGCATGGAGTCATCTCATTTTAGATTATAGCCCTGTGTAAACTGTGCTGCTGTGTCTCTCAGAGTTATATAGTGTAACAGTGTTGTTCTCCAGTCATCTGGATGTGCTTTGCTGTCCTCAACAGAGCACACTCCTTATCTACATCACTCCTAACCCGCAACCTCATGATCATGTGGTTCATCTACTTTGCCCAGTGACAAAAACAGCAAAGCGAGTCATTTGTGTGTAAATGCAGAGATGTAATTTAAAGTTCACTATTTTTTGTATACTATTGATAGCACAGGTGGGAAGTGCTGTACAGCTGTAATAACCTAGATTCCTAAGTTGTCTGTTTGCCTGTAATTATAATAGGTGCTAAGAGGCATGACTGAGTGTATTAGCAATGTCTAGAACACTCATCTATATTACTGCCAATCAGTACACACCCACAGGCAATTATGGAATTAGAGTTCACACTTTATTTGTTTAATATTGTCATAAAAGGCAACTAAATGACTAAATGATATTTATGAGATTACTTAACCCTTCATCTGGGGACATCTGAGAATCTCTGAGTTCCAGTTTTTTCTTACTCAACAACTTTCTTCTCCGCTTGTATACACTCAGATAAGTAACACCTCCTCAATTTTAGATAAAAGGGAAATCTTCTTCCATCTATAATTCTTTTTATTTACCTAAAAAAAAATTGTTGTTTATGTACAATATAGTACAAATATTAATTTAATATTTGAGGCAAGAGGTAAGTAGCACGTTCTGTTGGTCACA
Source organism: Larimichthys crocea (assembly GCF_000972845.2). Classification (NCBI taxonomy): domain Eukaryota; kingdom Metazoa; phylum Chordata; class Actinopteri; family Sciaenidae; genus Larimichthys; species Larimichthys crocea. The sequence goes on along the minus strand of NC_040018.1, from coordinate 21,936,474 downwards.
GGATATGTTACATGCCAGATTTTCCCAACCATTTTATTGCATTTTTGCCTTTTTCCAGCCATGGTTGTTAGCTCTAAGCAGCAACTTCCAGCCATGTTTGGTCACCTTCCAGTGGCTGGTGAAGTAACATGGCATTTGGCTTGTAAAAACTGAGATATAGACAACGTGGCTCTGTTCACCCCTGTACAACCCCAGTACAGACCATCCTGTCAGTTACTGTGATTTTCAAATGTAAGGGAACTTTGAGAAAGCCACACATATTTAAGGTATAATATAATAAGAACTTCTTTTTTTTCACTGTCCACCTTACTTATTATGTTGTAACTGTTATAAAATAAAATTATACTGTTCCTAACTAATGCCCTAGATCTCTTTCATAACTACAGATTGGCAGCACTAGAAAGGAATGTATGCATATGAGTACAAATTAAGACATAAATGTAATCCCTTTCTTATTTTCTTCTTTTGACAATCAAGCCACATGTCCAGTGCTGTGTTGTCTTTTTCATGATACGGAGCCATTCCCGTAGGTACCTGTTTGTTTTGGTCTGTTCAGCCATGGTCGCAGGTAACCAGCAAAATTGTTGTTGCTAATGCTGGGAACCTAAAACACATCACTTCCTTTACACCTGAGAATGTTTCTCAGGAAAGCCCCACCCATCAGCAGATGTTGTCAAAAAAACAATTCAAAAGTATTTATGACTCATAATGTAATAAACTGAAACTGTGGTTTTGTGTTCCAAAGCACAATCACAGCTATTAATGTGAATCTATTATGAATCATTTCTTTGACAATGGTAGGTACATGATACTTTGTTCATTTCAAGATCTAATCACCTGTTATCCAGTTAGTCTAGTCTGATGTGCCAGCTGCCAGCTTTCATAATACCATCCCTAACCATAACTCATCCCTGATTACAATGTTGGTTCTTGAATGTGACCTCTTTGTTTTCATAGTTTATGTAATGTATTTCAAAACCTTGTTACAACCGATTACAACATCAAGTAGATAGTGATAATAAATTAAGTGATAATAGAAATAAATAAAAGGCATGCTTTGAGTGTGTTTAATTGGCCATTACACCAAAATCAGAAACTGTGCCTTTAGTGTAAGATATAAAAATATATATTTTCCATGTGTATTGATCCATTAGTGTTGTTCTTTTCTTTGTTCATTGTACCTGCTAGTTAAAGTGACTCTGAGTAGAGACAGAAAGAGTAGCTGATATATCAGGGGGAGCGGTGGAAGCATGGAGTTGGTCTCTGTGGGCCTCAGAGCAGAGGGGCTGGGTAGGGATTAGTGTGACTGCTGAGGAACACCTGTCTGTCACTGATGGATCCCCTCCTGCCAAGCCCCAGATGGATCTTGGGACTGGTGGGCCCCATCATAACTTCCTCCTTGGTCCTCCCCATTAACACTAATGTTTTTTTTTTTTTTCTGTCCTAACCCTCTTCCCCCCGTATTCCCTTACCCTGCATGTCTGGCATTCTGTAGGGGGGCTGGGTGGTGCTGAAGGGGGAGGGTGCAGAAGGGTAAAAAAAGGGGCTGGGACAGTTTAGCTGGATGGCCAGCTGTGTGCCAGCTGTGATGCCAGCAGAACGCTGAGTGGCGTGGAGAAAGGCCTATTATCTCCCACACGCCCACACTCTCTCTTGCTTTCACACCCAAAACCCTGGCCCTGCGAAATCAGGCAGACAGATTCTGCTAAAACCATCACTCCTCCTTATACATGCATGTGGTCTCCTTCTGCGCGCACACACACACTTATTCTAAGTGCTGTGCAGTGGATTGTTTTCCCTTTTTATGCCCCTGTCTTTGCACACACACACACACACACACACACACACACACACACACTTTTCACAGAAGGCCCAAGAGCTTCCATGCCATCCTCTATGTGTCACTGCTTCTGACACACAGGACTAAACAAGTCATTAGAGCATGGGTCAAATCATCCATACACATCGTCTTATCTGTCTGCTTTCAGTCAGCCAGCCTATTGCACAGTGACTGGACGCCTCTCACTGCTGGTAGGATATGAGCAATTAGCAAGAAAGACCTTTTAGCTCTGCCAGCTGATTTGCGGCCAGCCTCTGCATATGCCTGTAATTCACTTTGACATTTCATCTCCTCACTTGTCACAGTCTTTATTGTGTATTACCACAATATAAACAATAATGATGAAGTAATAATCAAATCGGAGGCAATATAATCATTCTGTTTTCCTTGCGCCAATGTCCACTGGTTGAACCTGTGGGAGACAGCTGATAAGTGAGTGTTCTTGTGCGGAGTGGAGGTCTCTGGAGAGAGAGTGGAGGCAGCCGGGGGGAGTCTTCCCAAGTCAGCCCAGGGGAAATGGATGACAGTTACACTACCCTCCGGCCAATTAACTGTCATTCTAGCTGTTGGTTTAACTTGCTGACCTTACCTCTTCTCTGCTGTTTGTCTTATCATTTCCGGAAAAGAGGACCTCATCTGTGTATGTAAAGTGGACAGGTGACCTTCAGGGAAGGGGAACAAAGGTCACAGTTCATTCACTGTGTATTTCTTTTGCGTGACAGCAAATATACTGAGGAGTCTTCTGGGAATTTGTCGGGGTAGGAGGAGAGAAGTCCTGTGGGATTGAAAGAGAGCTATCTGTTATTACTTCCAATTACTCCCCAATCTCCCGCTCTATCTACCTGTAAAATGACATTAGACATGCCTGTTCTCATGGTCTTTTACAGATTAAGACTGTGCTTCTCAGTGATGAGGCCCACGGGAACTGGAGGTCCAGACTCCTTGCCATTAAAGTCATCAGCTAACTGAGCGTATATTCACACATCTGAGGAAGAAAAGTTGATTTCTTCAAGAACTGCATGGGTTTTGTCTTTGAGAGGAAGCATGGACATTAGTAAGAAGAAAGTGAACGCGGCTGCCATGTTTGTCCTTGGGTGAGTGTGGGTTTGAGGTTGATGTGTGAATGGGGGTACAGTTCCAATGAGCGCTGCTGTCTTAGCATGACAACAGAAGGGGGCGGGTTGTATTGGCCCTTCTGACATAGTGCCCACCCCTCACTGTTTGTGAGAGCGCCACTTCATTGTGCCCAGTCGCCACTCAGGGACAAAACCTAGAGTGCCACACAGCTGGAGATGGCAGGGAGCATTCATACTGAATGCTTGGCTTGTTCAGGCACTTTTCTGCCCTGTGTCTCACAAGAACCCACTTCCTACTTCCCGTCCTGTCTCTGACAAGAGAAGGGTAGAGCATTTTACTTTATATTGTCTCGATTAAGTCTTTTCTGGATAGTGGAAAGATTGCTAGAGGAGGTCTTGTAATTGGTAATTATTAACTCAGGATACTAAGAATTATTCCTCCCTGGCCACACAAGTGAGTGACTTTCTCCTTCTACCCCAGTACAAAAAAGGTCTTGCTGTAATCACGTGGTGTATTTTAAATTACCAACATATTGTGTGGTGTCCGCAGCATGTTTTTCACTGTCCCTTTACACAATATGTGTGGTCCTGTTTGTGAAGGTGTGAGTTGTCTTGTTTGACTCTATAATCTCTTGCAGCAACTCTTGCAGTCACATGAGAACATATTATTGTACATTTATTCTACTTGGCAATTTAGGTGACAAACTGTCATCTTTAATTTTTCTACTGTGAGGTCTTAAGGCAACTTGTCTTGACTAGATGAGGTAGATTTCCCAGGAGTAGACGAGAAAGAGTTGACTGAGAACAGAATTTGGCTCAACAATCCTCCTTCAGCATGCATTTAGTTTCCTTATTATAGACAAGGCACCAATCTATCCTCATGCCACTGCTGAATCACTCTGTCGCCCACCCTTTCATTCTCTAATAAACACTAACAAAACAGATGCATGCATGAATGCACACACATGCACATGCACACACACATTGGTGGTATAGCGCTCACCATCTCTCATTTGCATGGCAATGCCATTATCTGGCCGTGAGGTGTCACGCTGGAGTGGCTGACAATGTGCCTGACAACAAGTTTATCTAAGCACAAAGAAAAGTTCAGAAGAATAGAGTACATTCTCTGCCTCCTCTTTCCCTCTGGCTTCGGCATACATACTTTTAAACTCTCCATGGAGTACGAGGAAACATGTCACCCAGCTTCATCCTGCATGATAGACTGGCAAATCCATTATTTATACCCCTGGTAAAACCTGTGGTAGACACTTTGTTTAAACATATATTTACTGTTTTAGCACTGTGCCTTTCTAAGCCTAGGTTCTCTGTTTCTCTATCATGTCCCTCCACTTTCTATTTTCTTTTTTCTTATTATAAATGTGTTTATTTTCATTACATTTACTGTAAATTACTGTAGCAAAAAGTGCTGCTGTGGTCTTGGCCAGGTCTTCCTTGGAAACAGGATCTGTGCTCTCAGTGGGACTAACTTGGTTAAATCAAAATAAAAATACAAAGGTTGAGCTGCTTGTCAGTATTCATTAATAGTGGCGGATATTGGATTCTATGCAGACACATTACTGCAGACTTTCAGGCATGGAAGATTGTGGAGCCTATTGGCTGAACTGAAGAGAATCAATAGCGGGGTTTACAACTTAGACACTGGTAGGCATCATCATTACACAGTGAAGCCCTCTCACCTGCTGTTATCGACCTCTCTCTCAGGTTTACAGCAGCAGTGAGCAACTCTTGGCTTGTCTGGTGATGTCATATATGGTTGTGTGTCTGTGTCTGGTTTGTAGCAGCAAAGCAAACAGAACCTGTCTGGGTCATGCAGTAATGTGCCAGGACGTGAATAGTCCTATCTGTGGTATCCGTGTTTGAATAAATCACTTGTGGTGGTGGATTGCAAAATACAGCATGACGATAAGTTGGAGCTACTGTGTCCAGCTCTAGTAAAGTCTCTGTTGTTTCTGTGTTGTGCTGATAAGCAGGCTCAGCTCTCGGTGGCTAAACAATTTCCTGTACATGGTTTACCCCCTACCTTACACCATGCTAGCTCTCAAGAACAATGATTAGCCAGCAAGCTGTTTGGGTACACATACCTACCACACAGAAGCTTTGACTTTCGTATCCAAACACATACGCAGGCAGGAATATATGACATGTATTTGACACGCATTTCTATTTAAATGTGTTATCTACAACAACTTAAAATGAGTACCAAAAATGCTTAAATTTGAAATCAATAAGTTTACAAGCACCAAAGAATAATGAGTTCAAGGGTCATAGTACCCCTAGACTTTAAAATGATTTTGAATAAATGCTGAGAAGAAAAGTAAAAGAAATGAATAAACTCCCCTTTAGCATAAAAAATACCCACAAGAGATTTGGATGCTTTTAGAAGAAGAGTTTCATACTGCCGCATACATGGCTCTGTCACAATGCAGGCATCAGGTGCAGAGTTATACAGTAATCACTTAGATTCTGATCTAAGGCCTATTAAAGATGTTTCATGGATACAGAGTCAATTAAATTTAGCTGTAAACTGTGAGAAGGAATCCAAATCAATCCTGCTTCTCATATTACCCAGGAGAGACTTTTTAAAAGAGTTTCATATTGGCAGTATGCAAGCACAAAAGTGAAAACAGTATATAAAAAGAACCTCATATCTGCAGTGTGTGGCACTGATAGGGAGGTGATGGATATAGCCAGTTGGAGATTGAGAAAATGAACTCAAACTAACGGGGATGTGGATCATAGAGGGGACAGCGCCAGTGATCATCGTTAGGCTTCCTGCATACCCCCCACCCCCCCAACGCCTTCCTTTACATTACCATTATTAAAAAGGAGAGGACTCTCTTAATAAAGTCTATTAATCACACCAGGGGAGTCGGTTCATCGGTTCACCCTCTCGTGAGGGTCTCTAATCAATCAAGCTCGCTGGTAATGTATTCATGGGAGATGTAAGAAAGGACTTGTTTGACAGTGTTCCAAGGAGGAAGAATTTATTAAGTTCCCTTCACCAGTCAGCCAATCCTGAGGAGTCATGAATACACCCCCACCCTACCCCACCCTTGTCCTCTCTGCCTGGTACTGTGAATAAAAGGGCCTTCATAATGTATGAAGTCTGTACAAATATTGGAAACGTCCAAAATATGTCCTCTCATTAACAGTGATGAGTGAAAGCCAGAGTATTGGCATTTGTCAGATATGCTCGGAGTGTAAAGGCACTGTTGTACAAGGCCTCTGCTGTGTCGGGTGATGTAGAGACATCACTCTCTTGCGATCCTCTCAAAAGCCGGAGAAAATGTGTCTTATTAGTTCACACGAGGTGGCGAAATTCTGTGCTACACCGCTGACTAATGTACAAAGCTGAGAAAGCGCAGGGCTGATGGTTTGCTGTGCTTCTGTTAGTGACGTGTGAGTGGAGAGGGTGAGGAGAGGGGACATCAGGCTGGTAAAAGCGGCACAGCTGTTGGAAGCAGGTATGAGGACAGGAGACTTTTATAAACCCACCCATGTGCTCATCTCCTTGGTAAATGCTTTACAGGTAGATTGACAAAGTAAAGAGGATTTCCAATGTGAAAAATGTTCCTATAATATTTCTACAAAAATAAGATCCTATCATTTTATTTTATGCTTATAAAAGTACATTCAGAAATGTCAACACTAACTACAATACTGTGTGAGTTAGAGAAGAAAAGTTAGGAGCATACATATATTTGGGCTGAAACATGTTTTATAGTGGAGGGTGCATAAAAACCCCTTATTGCCTTTGCTTTGTCCTGAGGAAGAACTGAAAGAAGGCTATGCTTGGCTTCAAAGCTGCATTTCCATAATTGCCCTGTAACTCGGGCCTGTCTGAAGGATCTGAAGGGGGCTGAGAAAAGCACAATCTTTCAGCTGGGTGAACGGCAAAAGCCTCAACGCCTCTCCCTCTGGCCTGTCGGCCTGTCGCCCCCTTCCCCACTTGTTGCCTTTCGGATTCAGTGAAAGAATTCCTCTCTCTAACCTCCGTCAACAAAAGGCATGAAATCAGTGCCCTCCCTCTCTCCCACTCCGGCCCCAGAGAATGTCACTCCTTCTAGGCCTTTTGTCCTTTGCTCAGCCCAGGGAAACACAACAACCCCTCTCTCCCTGCTCCCTGGCTATTCTTTAACATGTTGCCACTGCACTTTCACTTACATTCTCAATAATGAATGTGCCATAAAACATGTAGACGACACAGGAGTCGCATATCTTCGGCAGGGGTAAAATTGAGCTTTCCACGCTCTCTTCTTCTTCCAGCTCTAGAGTGTGCCCGCTGTAACAAGTTGCCGTGGAGTGCCGAGGCCCGTAAGCCTGGTGTACGAAGGCATGTGGTGTGTGGGACATGTGTTCCTGAGAGCAGGTCCATGCTCCTCCTGTGGTCAGCTAACACACAGGCCGAGTACTTGCAAAAGGGCAACCCCTCTCTTGGCCCGGGCAAGCGCTGGGTGGGGGGGTGCGGTCGACAGTGGCTCATAAAAGGATTAGTCCACCGCACAAAGACAGTGGCCGCTTCTAAGCCTGACTAGGTCCACAAAGGAGATGACATTTGTCTGTCTCAGTGGCAGGAGGGGGTGTGTCAGAACCGTCCAGCCTGGGGCTAGGAGGAGAAGGAGGTGGCACTGGTGGTGGGGCTACAATGACAGAAGGGGTGGATGAGGTGAAAACACAAGACTGCCCCCCTTTATTTGCAGCGGCCTCCTCTTTCACAGGGCACCTCTGGCCCTCTCCAATGGGCTGCTCTAGTGTTTATTTACTCCATGGTTTCTCACCCATTCACACGTGAACCTCTGATGGCTCCATTGGTCAGACCCTTTCAGTCGCCTGGTACTGCCGTCCACCTTCTCCCAGATCAATGAATGCTTCGAAAGACAGATTAGATTTCCTTTTAATGATTCCATCTTTCTCAGATATTTCCCCTTCTAAATGGCTGTTTAACAGCACATTCATTTCTTCACCCATGTAGCCGTATTTAGCCCTGTCTCCGAGTGCTGAGGGCAAAAGGGGAGCAGCAGTCAACAGTGCAATGTGATTAGATGGGAAAGTTTATTTGCACTATGTCCGAAGCTTTCCCACACTGTTAATACAGAAGAATGATCCATTCATTTGTAAATAATTACAAGACAGTGAGCATAATTAAGTTTTGTTATGTCACTGTTTTGCTCCTAGTATTTTTGAACTACTTAAGTTTTTTTTTTTTTTTGTCAATTTGTGTTAAGATTACCTTGAGCTTTTTTAGGCAGTGCCACTACAGTGTGCCCGGAGACTCTCAGCATTTAACACAGCATGGACCTCAGAAATAAGAAGACGAGTCAATGTTGATTATTGCTCATTAGCCAGGAGAACATCCACTTAACGTGCGAGGAAACGAGTGACACACCATGCCCCACTGGAAATGGTCCCTGTGTAGCTCAGAGCAAAATGTTAGCTAATGCATTCCATTTGCTCTTTGTAACCGGGAGCAGGTTGGACACGTATGGCGACATAAGCAGGCATGATTACTTTGTTTCTGCCGAGGCTTTTTTAATCCCTAATTTCATGCACTGATCAGAGGGGAGGCCCTGAGCTCCAGACACGATCACTGGCCCTTCAGCCGCATTTCAATTGAATCCACACGATCAAGAGGTGGCTTGTTCTGGGCCCCTCAGGAGAAAACATCCTGTGAACGGTGAGGAAAGCATCGTTATTTGTGCCCGCTTACAGCCCACCTTTTATTTATATAGAGTAGTATTTTTTGACATAAATCTTTATGACATTTATTTATAATACATGTCGGTATGATTTACACATTTCTCCATATTTACAATTACTTAAATGATGGCATTTTTTATTTTTTTTATTCAATTGTTTTTTACCTTGTAATATTCCTTATGAACACCTCATTTTCCTCTCTATTATATAATTATGAATCATCGGTGTCAGTGCTGGCCATTCAAAGCTATACTCCTTTTAACAAAAGGAAGTGGGAAAAAAGAAAAAAAAAACTATTACATCAATCAGCTGACTGATGCCACTTATGAATATGCATCGCTCGGTTAGATGGGGCTCTCAAGGAAGATAATTGATTAGACAGGAAGGCAACATGGTGAGAGGAGCTCCAAAAGGCTCCGGAGTCTCTCCCTCGGCTGAGTTGGGGTTTGTTTAAAGCATATCTTAAACCTACAGAGGATACGGCTCGAGCGAATCAGCGCTTTTCATCTGCCTTTGCTGCCCTGAACGGCAGGCATTAAAAGATATTGTCCTCGTTGACCAGCTGAGTGTGTGACAAGACTGTGTCTCTGTTTGTGCGTCTGAAAAATATGGAATCCAAGACCTTTAGAAAAAAAACACGAAAAGAAATAAAAAGCTGGTATTAAACGATGAAAACGTTACAATAAAATACCAACGAGTCTTTTCATTTAGAGTGGGAGAAGTTAGAAAATCCAATGTGTCTCCCCAAATACATTTTTAACATTACATATGTTTTACACGTTGTTTTTTCTTGTGTTAATTACGGATAAAATAATAATAATAATTTGCTGTCATGTCTGCTATGAGTCTTTTAAAGGCTGGATGTATTTTTATAACCTCTCAAAATTTGAACAATAAGAATATTGACGTTATTTTTATTTGATGCTTTTGTTTTACTTTCTTCCATTTTTATCTTTATATATATTTATTTGATTTATTCCTAAAGGACTTTATAAAAAGAAGGGGAACTACTGAGTGCGCTTTAAAAGAGAATTGAGAAGTCCTATAATCCTCATGACAACCATAAAAATATATATTTTTTTGATACCTCAGCTAAAAAGCTGCATTTTATCTACTTGGTCTGTTATATATTACCAGTTTTACTTTATTGTGCCTTTTGGAAAACGTTGTTTAATATTTAAGCCTAAAGGTTCGTTGCTTGTAGCCTTAAATAAAAAAAATGTTGTTGTTGTTTTTTCTTTAATATTTTTGAACATTTGTACCAAAATAAAATAATAATTAAAAGAAAAACATCTATATTTTATTTTTTTGTTTTTTAATATTGTCATCTGTCATTGTCGTCTAATCTATACTTGCTTCTGAAAGCACTGAAAAGGGGTCTGCTGATTCATTTTGAAAGATATACCGCGTTTGTAAATCATAAAACCACAAGAGTAACGCTTGAAAACCCGTTAAAAAGATATGATATGGTGACAGGTTTATAAGAGAAAAATATTACTATCGAATTTTAGATAAAAACTGATGGATAAATTAAGAATGGGAGGAAAAAACAACAACTGAGACTACACGAGCAGAGTGTGTGTGTCTGCAAACCAGAACATGGCCGACTGCAAGTGACTGTAGAGGGAGCTCCAACACTAAGTTTACATAAAGTTCCTCTGATAAGAGCTCACACATGCAAATGATCACATCACGGGCAAACAAAATAAATGATGTTATTGTTAGTTATACAGCGACGATATATTACAATTATACCAAAGAGCAGCGTTAGTTGGGGGAAATGTATGATATGTATGAAGAGCAAAGCATTACAAATTGAGCATGATGAGATCTGGGAGTTGCACTGCTAAGCCAAAATCCATCTTTAAGATCAGCTGAACCACTCTTACCAAGACCAACGATCATCTAACAGTCATTTATTACCTAAAGTCTCTTTGTGGAGCGTACAATTTCAGAGGAAAATTAATGAAAGAATTATTCATTTTAATGCGACCGCTATAAGGATAATTCCATAACATTAATATCCAAATGTATGCCGCAATACTGGCTAATTAGCCTTAAGTCCCTCCACGACAAAAGTGTGATAAATCCCTCTCGAATATTTACTTATCACTAGCACGGAGGATGAAGTCTGCGCCCCAGGCTGTCCTAACACACATAGAAAAACCAAAGCAATGCATTTTAAGCTGCAATGCACAATAACAGCCACCATCAAAAGCAGCTGTCAAAATACCTCGTCCAAAAACCAACAATGTCTTAAAGTTGCAGCAGTTCATTTATTAGCCAAAATATAGACTTTCTTGTACAATTTGGTTCACAAGTATGTACATATTCTTAACTTTATATACAAAACATTTGAACATCAAATCCTCACAGAACTTACAAAAAGAAAAGAAAAGAAAAAACTCACAGACTACAGGTTCATACATTATTACATTAGCAGTTTTACACAGGACATGCTTACAATGTAAGTATACAGAGATGTATTATTCTTATTTTACATTCCATATTCAAATTAAAAGAAAAGGAAAACAGAGGATGGGTGAGAGGTTATGAGGAGGAGCGAGCCGAAAGAACCATCGCTGCTTCTAGTTGGTTCTGAGGCCTGAAATACACAGGGGTAAAAGAAAAAAAATAATAATCTAGTGATCTTAAAAAAACAAAACAAACAAAAAACAAAACAAACAAAAAACAAAACAAAAAACCCCCACCAATAATAGCCTCATGAAGAGCTAAAACACAATGATATAAAAGTGACAATTGCCTTTCAAAAACGAGCCTGTAGTGAATTTGCATTGAGCTCATTTGCATGACCAAACAAGTAAGTGTAACATAGGCCTTGACGAAATAACACAAGCGCACACACAGGGATAAAACACATCTTAGAATAAAAAGCTAATTTGGGTAAATATGGCGTTTAAAAAAGAAAATGTGATATGGCATTAAACAAAATTCCCAGATGTCATTAACTGACAGCCTCTCTGTCTTTGAACTGGGTGGAAAGCTGTTTTTATCAACTTTTTTTTTTTTATCAACTGCATCCAAGGCACTATATCTCTCTGAAATTTGTGGCAATGAAAATTAAAAATGTATTCATCGAACTGCCTGTAATCAGAGCCCATCCTGGCTTTCAGTGAGTTTAGTGTTGAAAATGATAGTTGGTTTAATGGGTTAAGGGATTTACTGTATGCAAACCACTGAATACAAACACGTGGGCCTTGTTACCTTCTGAATGTAACAATACCAAAGAAAGGAAGGAAGGAAGGGGCGCAAAAATTAAGAACAGTTTTCACCCAATTCAATATTTCACCTTTTTGTTTTTTTTTCTTAAATGCTTTCTGATGAGGTTTTCACACACACGCGCGCGCGCACACGCATCTCACACACTGTATTCCGTAAGCTATAACGTTGTAACACTGTTTGTCTGTGTGGCCTAGAGAGAAAAAAAATAATCCATGAACAGGCAAAGAAGACGAAAGGAGGTCTAAAATAATAGAAATGAATGACGGGCAATGGACTAGTGTCTTTGTTTTTGTGGTTATTTATACATGCGCGTCTCAGTGTCGGGGACATGTACCTGTGACTGGAGTCTCTGAACTATGACTCTTGTCCTCCGTTTGCCTGCTGCTGTAGAGGGCCAGGCCGGTGGCAGTGGCCTGGTTTGCCAGTCCCAGATAATGATTTGAGTTCAGTAAAGCCAGCTGATGCGCCGAGAAGGCTCGGTTCGTCCAGTTCTGGATTTTCCCAACTGGACAAGAAGAGATGAGTCTGTGAGGGGCGATTATGTTCTGGGCGGCCGGCCCTGCGGAGTTGCTGCCGTTCATTTGTGGCGATTTACGCGGATTGTCAGGGGCCGTGGCTGTCTCTGCCAAAGACCAGATCTTTGGCTTTTGGGCTGGGGCTGGGTTGTTTTCTGAGGGCGGTGAGCTAACGGACACCGGGTTCAGTTTGAGTTGTTCACCGTTTGGTTGGGACGCTTTGGTGTCCAAAGAAGCGTGATGATGGTGGTGAGGGTGGCTGTGGAAGTGCTCTCCTCCTCTCTCCACGTCTTTGCCCTCTTTCCCCACAGCCTTTAGAAACCTCTGGTCGGGCCCTTGTAAATCCTCATAGCCGTCAGAAATCTCAGAGTCACTCCTCCCGTCTAGTTTAATATCTGAATGCAGGTCGTCCTGGTCGTCCAAGTCGTCCTTGTTCTCAATATTTTCCGTGTCGATGTTCTCCAAGTCGATCTCCTCCTCGTCCTCCCTCTTGTCCCCCTCCTCCCCCTCGTGATCGCTGGAGTAAACATTTCCCTCTTCGTCGGTGCGGTTTCGGGGGGCCCAGGTCATCTTGTTCTCCTTCTTTAGCCTCCTCCTGGCGTTGGCGAACCAGGTGGACACCTGGGTGAGGGTCATTTTGGTGATGATGGCCAGCATGATCTTCTCGCCCTTGGTTGGGTAGGGGTTCTTGCGGTGCTCACTGAGCCAGGCCTTCAGGGTGCTGGTGCTCTCCCTGGTGGCGTTTTTGGGTCTGGACGGGTCACCGAACTGATATTGGCCATATGGATAAAAAGCAGGGTGATGATGGGCAAACCCTGGGTGCTGGACACCAGGACTGTCTTTCAGTTCATACTGAGCACCCTGCAAAGACAAAATACCAAAGAGTCAGATTAGACTTAAAATATTAATTCCACAAGATACTTTGTGTTTCTTCTTCATGATAAATATAATCATACCCAACAGAATGGTATGTTGAAACACAGTCATAAAACAATACTGAGGTTATTATTAAAGTGTAAACAAACAAAACGGTTGATGTATTTTTCTCACAACTTGTATAATAAATTAAGTTCCACAAGCTTCACATCTGAATGAAATAAATTAAGCGTTTAAAATATGTTTAAACGGAAACACATCCGAGAACAAGACTTTACTTTTCTACACTTTGTTCCACACCTATAGCCTCATGTAAACCTCCCACAGCGCATTGCATCATTGCATTAACTCTTTTGCGACGGGTTTCGGGAAATTGTGTGCCAACAATAAGCCCGAAGTACAGTTTGTTACTAATGTGTTACTTTTTAACCACTTTGAACTCAATTTCACCAAAGATTCAGCGAGTTCACCGCGGCGCTCTGAAAGTTTAAAGTGCCGACAAACCTCCCCAAAAGGCCCGTGATGTTTATTTCTTTTAATTTTACGCGTAACATAAAAAGTTCTGGATGAGTTAAGAAAGAGCAGAGTGACTTACCAATTGATTGAAAATTGATATATCGTTTGAGTAGGGTAGAAACGCTCCATAGCCCTGCGCTGCTGCGGCGAAAGGAGATCCATACATAGTGGAGAGGACGTTGGAGAGTGCGCCGGACGGACTGAGCTCTGTCCCGGACCGGGCATTGCTGCCGATCCCCTGGCGCTCCGGCGGGTATATCGGTCGGATGTACTGATATCCCAGTTGAGGGAAAGACATGGTGGTAGGAAAAGGGGAAAAAGTCTGCTGCAATCACACAAAGCAAGGGAATTGCCTCGATATCCACTTTTACAGTGTGAGCATGTGAGCAACAAAAGGTGCAAGCAAGGGAAGTCTATATTTCCTCGGGAACAGCCAGTGTAAACGATCCGGTTGCGCCCCTTATTTCTTCCTCTTCTTCTTCTTTCCACCCTCACTTCCCTATTGATCTGGATGGACTAAGGTCAGGTCCTTACAGATTGCTTTAGATTATTGGGACTCCCTTGCTCAGATTGACATTTCTAGTCGTTTAGAAGCCCCTCCTATTTCTCAAATCTCACCCCTCTCATATACACCACACACCAAACCGCCTCTCTCTCTCCCCCTCCCTCCTTGTCTCTCTCTCTCTCTCTCTCTCTCTCTCTCTCTCTCTCTCTCGGATAAGTGCACACTGACGTCGCGAGCTCTTATTTGAATGGGGTTTCAAATCACATTTTATGGCTCGCCAATCTACTTCATTTGTTGTTTTATTCGCGTCTGTCCTCACCATATTTTTTTGTGTTAATTCACATTTTTCGGCCATTTGCACAACAGTGAGCATTTTGGTGTCAGTGACTGATAAACTTTTTTTTTTTTTTTGGCTGCAGTTTAATAGGCTGCACAAATACAGAAGAAACTTTCATTTTGTCGAAGCAAACTCGGAGACTGACCTACAAGAGGACATCGGTTAAAAAAGTTAAATCGGGAAGTAAAGGTTAAGTTTAAGACCATTTAAAGACAGACAGTTTTCCTCTCTCTCTCTTTTTTTTTTTATTAATGGGAAATAGTTTACACACATCTTTCTGAATGCACATCTATATTTAAAACATCTTATTTTCCAGTATCAGTAGGATATATATGTGTGTGTGTATATATATGAGAAACAAACCTGAAAATAATTCATTCATTAATTAATGTGATTGTAACTCCTGACGGTGGTCATGTCTTGTAATGACCCTGGATCACAGGTTATAGACACCTTTTTTATTTATCGCTGTATCACTGGTGCAAGCTGTGTTTTCTGACACCGGTTTGGAGGTGTCACGGGATCTTGGTGGCAACCGAATCGAAGTCATTTCATTCTTTAATTTGAGACATCAAACGGGTGGCATGTAGCCACTTGACATCAAAGAGACAGCTGATGATAGGCGCATTACACTGTTAATGAAGACTAAGTGTAAAGTACCAGCAATGATAAGTAATAAACACTTTAGTGGATTGGGCTGGGAGGATGTTGATTCCGGGAATAAACAAGAGGAAGACCAACAAATATATGTATAAAAAAAAACAATACATATGCATTCCTTTTATTAAAACAACCACAATACTACTAGCATAATATAATAATAATAATATTAATACATTAATAATAATAATGAATAATAATAAAATACAATAAATAATACAATAAGAGTAAATAACCAGGTCGCTTGAAGAAAAGATTAAGTCAACAAACAATTTGGTGATTTTAAATAAAGTCTCTTAATCCACAAAAAAAAAAAAAAAAAAAAAAAAAAAACGATCATCCGGGCTGACTGACTGCACTTTAAGAAATCCTTTTGACAATTTTGATGCAACCTGATGTTTCTTGTAAATAATACGGATTAAAATAAAACAAGAGAGTCAGAATTGAAATTCCATGAATCAATACATCAAAGTGTGTACGGGACAACCCTAATCGCATTTCAACCCGATTTTGTACCAGCATCTGTTTTGTTAATCGTTTGCAAAACAACCGCAGAGGTTGAATTATGATTTGACGCACTTTATTAGAATAAGGTAAGTCTTAATGTATTATTGACAGCGAGATGGAATCTCATCAATCTCAGTTTAGTTTTGATAATGCGATCCGGTTTTCCAGGAACTCTGAACTTGTATAAACCTTTAATCTTCTTTTGAAGCAGATAGTTATCATTGTCTGGGAGGGATAATAGCAGCTATAATTTCTTATATAGGGCTAGCCATAAGGATACGCCTTGTTTCTGTAAAACTCTGTCCTGAATCTGTGTGTGTTCTTCGCCGACATCCACCCCAACCCGGATTATGGGGTTATTAATTACAGCGGCTTGCTGGTGCCATCCGACCGGAATGGTAATCACTACATAGCAGTCAATAGCACGCTCACACTTAACACACACTCGTGCGCGCGCATACACTCATAAGATCGACCTGCAAATTGAGAGGGTCCAGACAGTGAAGTGATGGGTGGTTAAAGATAAGTGGATGGTATTTGACATTTAGATACACAGCAGCATAATAAGTGTAAAGAAGAAAGAGACGTTTAAGAAGAGGTGGGGGGAATATCACGTCCAAACATCACGTTTCAGAAGAGAAGAGACGAGAGAGAAGAAAGAGAGATGGTTCATGCCTGTGTGTGTGTGTGTGTGTGTGTGTGTGTGTGTGTGTGTGAGAGAGAGAGAGAGAGAGAGAGAGAGAGAGAGAGAGAGAGAGAGAGACAACGTGGCTGGGCCGTAATAAACGTTAGAAACGAGAGTATAAATCTGAGAAGTCCAGCGAGGTGTCTGCCTGCTGGTGTCCGCTAAGCAGCGCTCCGACTCCGGATGGACACGTGTCTCATTCCCGGGACCATGTCGCTCGGAGGTGCACCCCCCCCCTCTTCACTCCACCCACGCCAAGGGCTGTGTCTGATTTATTGCCTCCAATCAAACGCACCACGCACTAACTTAACACTTTCACACCGACCCGGGAAACTGGCGTAGCCATAAAAGCATTAAGACGCCGCTCCCCTCTCTCCTAAAGAGAGTCTCAGTAAACAGTAAACTAACCTCTGCTTGACTTCCGTACACACACACACACACACACACACACACACACACACGGGGATAGGCCATTCAACACAACAAACACCAAAAGAACTGTAGACGCAGAGAAATAATCTTGGTAATTTTATTTGATTTAAATGTCACAAATCCCATTATTATTATTATTATTATTATTATGATTATTAGTCGCTTACATCTACTTTAAATTAGTTTTCTTAATTCTTGTGGAAGAATGCTGGGAGCACGTTGGAGCCAATTTAATTTGTAGGTGCTGTAAAAAAGAGGGCAATCATACACGAGTGACTTGAGGGCTGTTTTGTAGAGAGCTCTTTGACGGTAATTATGCAGATGACACAATTTCACATTCTCATAAGCAAACATACACGGCCTATCGCTCAACAGTAGTTCCTTATGCAATACACAGGGCACCAGCGACACGTCGCAAATGATGAGCCGAGGCTCTGCAAAACAGGCGAGATCAAAGGCTTCAAACAGAGGCACTTGAAATTACACATTTGGATCTTTTCCATAACGCCCCGGTGACAGGAAGGAAAAAAATCTAACACATCTCTTATCACACATGGAATCAATTTTAAGGGAGCCCTTGCTGATCAACATCGGTTAATTACAGTGACGAATGAGGATTTAAAAAGAAAACGCAATTAATGACCCTTGGATGTAGTTTGATGTGTGTGTGTGTGTGTGTGTGTGTGTGTGTGTGTGTGTGTGTGTGTGTGTGTGTGTGTGTGTGTGTGTGGGAGAGAGAGAGAGAGAGAGAGAGAGAGAGAGAGAGAGAGAGAGAGAGAGATTTAGGATTTCTTGACTTGCTTGGCAAACCAGCTCTCATTTTATTAAGCAGTTCTTGAAAGGGGACCTTCACCAAAATGCAGTAGCTTGCAGAGTTTGTTACTCACGAGAATTTCGCATCCTCAGTGTCATGAGCAGAAACTGCTGCTGCAAATCTTATATATGATGCAGTGGAATGATTTGCAGCCTTTTCAATATGATCAAGAAAAGCCACCGGGCAGCTGAAGTCAAATATATATAAGCTACCATATATTTGACATGTGTCAGGATGAAGAAACTAAATGAGGAAACAGTCTCAGCGTAATTTTTAAAAGTGACTATTTGTATTATCCTATCTCATTACAAAGCAATTATTTTTTTTGCTGTTGGAAGTATACTGTTGTTGTTAATCAGAAATGTTCCTCAGCTGGTTTAAACTTAAATCTGTGGGTAACCTAAAAAACTAGCTGTGCAACACATTCAATCTCTAAATATGCTCTTTCAAACCATGTCCCATTAGGGTGAAATAAAGGTCCAATAAATCTTGCAGTGTTTAAAGAACAGTGAAGCTTAATCCAATAAATGAATTAGTTTCTAAAATTAATTGTTCTTAGCAGCAGAAGCAAGTGTACTTTGAAAATACATTTAAAGTTTAATTTTTTCACTGTTAGGATGATTTAAATAGTATAATTTTAATTACATTACACCAACCAATCATGCATATTAAATAGATAGCCTAACTTTGATTTGCATTAGTGGCAAAGTAAAGCATTTTGGAACCGTTCCTCCTGCTCACACCATTTGGGAACAAATTAATAGTCAATGGACTGCAACTTATTAAACTGGGTTATGACAGCGGATCAAAGCGTGAATTAACGCACTACCTTGCAAATGTTTTACATTAACTTGTTCACTTCTGGTTGTAGGGTACTACTAAATTTAAAGAGTCAGTCATTCAGGCTAAGCACATGGATTGAGTGGGAGATTCCTTTTAGATTTAGGCCTTTAAACAATCAGCCTGCAACTTTTAGGTTTTATACAATGTGCAATGTGCATAGGCATATTAACTTAAATAGTGTATCAAAGATGGTGACAATTATATGAACACCTCAAACTGACTACATTATCTATAGTAGCTTCAGGTGCTTTATAGGCCTGTAATATCTATCTATATAATATCTATATCTATATATATCCGCTAATGAATGTCTGCCCCATCAAACTGATAAAATATAATATTGCTGTATAGACTTTGTGTGCTTATTTTACTCCAATGTGGGGTTGTATCATTATCTTAATTTTCATTTCCTATTATAATATTCCTTTAATGCCTTTGTAAGCTGTTATATATATAGTGTCACTGTCACTTATGAAACTCACATATCTCTCTTAAATATATAACTGGGATACTAGTTCATTTTGTACTTGGAAAAAGTGGTAAAAATGGATAGACAAACCTACATATAGAATAAACCTGGTACTAAATTCTGGTTTGGTTATCTATTAAAGCTGACTGGATATATGTCATAATCAAAGCACAGTGTCTAATTACTTTCTCAGTATAGTTTTTCTCCCAGGGCTTTCATATAGACATGGAACTCCTGATACTCCATGTTGTATTTAGTGGCACTTTATTTAGGTAACAAGCATGTCTCCAGTCAAACTGAACAAATTATTGTTCTTTTTCTAATGTCATATGCTTTTCCTAGATCAAGTGGGGAAGTTCAGTGCAAAATAATCCAGGCCTGTAAATGTCATTAATGTATAGCCTACATTTTCCCAATCTAAGCAGCAGAGATGATCCATAAACCACAACATTAAATGCAACCGATATCAGCCGGATAGGAATATTTTGTCACTTTATATAGCATTCATATTATTACTATAACATTGTGCCTAGAAAGGAATCATGGCTTAAACTACTGTACAATAACACAATGTTCACACTGTAGAGATTTGCAATGCTTTGTGAGTGCCTTTAACAATGCTGCATTGAAGGTGAGTTGTTGTTGGTTTTTTTTGTTTCCTCTCTGCCCACTCACTCTCACTCCATCTGCTGCAGTTTCCCCTGTATCAGTAACACAAGGCATTGATTTTACGGTAAAGTCACTTTGTAAAGGGAATGAGTAACTCTGGGCCCCACTATCACTGTATTACACGGGTATGGCCCACGTAACAAGATGAACATTGATTCAGCATTACGGATGATCGATAATGAAATAAGTAACTTCAGGGCCAAATTAAAATGCAAGCTGGCTTGATGCTGCCAGGCTCTGTGAGAGGTGACAGCAGGAGAGAGGGAGGGAGAGGGAAAGGCAGCGAGAGAGAGGGGGGGAGTGAAGGACTACAAGCTGGTGGCCAACGAGAGTTCCCTGTATCCAGTGATGATGATGTTTTGAGGATGTTAATAATGATCATAATGACAATACTAGCTGTGGTCTCCTCAGAGTTGCTGTCTGTCCTTTATTAACAAAAACACTAATCTGATGTCATTTATTATGAGAGTGTAAGCTCATAACCAATAATAATAAAACATTCAGCTTACTTTATTATGACACACTTCCCCAAACAGTGTATAATACCACCCCTGCAAAATCATTCATCATGTCCTGCCAAGGCTTACACTGGTGTCGCCAGGTTGCAGTCAAGCCACTGGCAATACAGAATATTTTATTTTTGAAATCTAGAGCAATTTTCAAGCTCATGTTGAATTTAATAATTGAAAGTGAGGGTTAAATCATAGATCACATCATAGTCCTGTAGTAAGTTGATACCATGGATGAATGATGTTACCTCTAAATGAGGAATCTCTTTTTAAAATGTATTAAAATCAGTTTATTTTTCTGGCAATTGATCAGCAAAAAAATCTGTCTCTGGCACCCTAAAAATGACACTAAAAATGCTTTCAGCAGACCATGCCAGCATTATGCCTGTTTGGGTTACACAGAGCACAATTTATAAGCTGTACATTATTACATTTTCCCAGAGCATCCACACTGTACTGCTCTTATACTCAGATATACCAGATTTGCAATTACTCTGCATGAAGCCAAACCATCATTTACCCATTCACAAAGTGCCACATCCTCTAGGAAACACCAACTATTTACCACGACTATCCAGCAGAAAGTCTATTGCAACATGTGATCTGTTTTGCTCATGAAAGCATAACATGGTTTGTCTATTATGGAGTGTCTTGATCCAGTGGTAGCCAATGATGCCCTTTTGTGGCCCCATAGCTTGACACTGCGGCCAGACAAATATCAGTTTCCCAGCACTTTTGGCCTACTGAGCCAGACAAAGCCTCAGTCTTTCCAGCTGTTGCTGCTGCTGGTCTGAGGCTGGAGAAGAGGCAGCTGTACCAACATGGGAGAGCGGAGCTTCCTCATCTGTGTGGTGGCCTAGACTTTGCAGGGGGTGCAGTGTAGATAGTAGGTGGCAGAGTGATGAAACCAAGGAGGGATTCAAAATGTGGTCATTAGCTGCTATGAAACCGACTCTTTCCATGCTGCTAAAGTGACCACGCATAATCAAAGATGGATGGCCATAGAGGACATTGAAGTGAATATTTGGTGGCATTACAAGTCTGGAAAAGTTGAGTGTAGCTAGTATCAACAATGCTGACATTGGACTGATGCCATCACTCACATAAGCAAGCCATGATAAAAGATTAAAGTGTTCAGGATCCAGAGAGTATTATATTACTGGAGTTGCAGGAAATGTTTTAGCCATTCATTTGTAGAATGAAAATGATCTATGGTTGTTTTCTATGTTGTTTCACATTCATTTTCATTCATTCATGAAATGAATTTCATTCATTTTTAATTCTTAAAATTTAAAGTTACCAGTGTTAGTGTATGATAACCATATTCATTCCACATCAATCTCTGTTTCAGTAAAATAATGGTAAACTCCATTTTGTGGATGTGGTTTGTCAAGAAGACAAGACATCCTGAGGGTCAAAATCATTTTGATTCCTTGTACAAAAACTAAAAACACCAAAAAGCACCCAACAGGGAATAACAACAAGACAAGATAAGAAATAAATGGTCATATTTGAGGTAACTGTATGTATATTCGTTTGTAAGATGATTTTACCCCAGTGTAAACTTTCAACTAATTTGTCTTGGTTTTATAATTAGCATTTCCTTATTAATTATTTACCAAGCGTAGCAGAATTTTTTTCTTTGTTCTTTTTAGGATTCAAATAGGATTCAGTCACCTTGGGAGAACTGCAAGGTTGTGACAGATTTGGCTTACCATCTAGAAGGAAAAAAACCCCCAGCAAGTCTCTGTGGTGAAGTTAAGCAATTATTGAAAAGAGAGGACTGTTGGGAAGATGGGAAAATGTGAAAATACTTCCAGGAAACACTACTTTGTGACGAATGAGCAGCATTAACAATGGCATCATGAGAAAATACCTTCTTCCACATTGGCATCGCTGTCACCTTGTCTTTCACTATCTAGCACTCCATTTTCATGAGTGGCATCAGGAGCTATGAGAGCAGGTCCTGTGACGGTATGTTATGGAGGTCGGTAAGTGTGGACCTTGCTTTTATAATCAGCCCGATTGAGTGGCACAGCATGCCAACGGACTGAGGTCAGAGGAGACATTACAAGCAAACACTTAAACCTCAGCAGGGCAGCTTTGATAAGGACCTACCCACCTAAACACTGCACTTATTAATGAAGAAGGTGCCAAGCGGTGAGTGACACAGTGAGTACCTGTGAGCACATTATGTGTCAGTGTCTTGTGTGTGTGTACACCCACATATAGGCGTTGTCTTGGCACCTGGAACACTTTATGTTTATAAGCCCATTATGCTTGAAACACCAGCTAATAGGCCTGTGTGAAACAGATGATAATAACTTTGAGGATTATGGTGACAAACTACCGTTCTGACCATGCACAATGCATACATGTTACCACTGTAAACAAAAGTAAGCTGGCAAAGCTGTACCTGTTTAATGAAAAACATGATTGCCAACTCAGCTTTTTTAAAGGCTGCCAGTTTGGCCTGCACTGCTTCTATTTTATTTGCATCCACCATTAAGTGTCTGTAGATTTAGGAAGCTAAGCAAAAAATTATCTTTTGTTTGTTTTCTAGGAGGGGTTGTCTATCAGTTGGTGCAGTTTTTGTCCCTCCATCTGCTGGTTGCTTGTCCAGAGAAAGATATCACATGGTTGCAAGAGGATAAATCATGTAATGTCAGTGACTGGCTGACTGCCTTTTTGTATAGCTCCACTGTTTGGTCAAGATGTTGGTGACAAGGTACCTCAAAAAGTAATGGCTGGATTTACACCAAATTTGATATTCACAGCCGCTGAAGAATGAATCAGTGTGTATATATTTTGGACACCCCATAAGTTTTACCTCTGGATGAAATGTCAGGACAAAATGTCACATATCATTCCATATAAGATATATCATGTTTATTAGCAAAATTGCTATTGCCATGATATATTTTAAGCACATTCTTCAGAATAATTGATTTTAATGACTTTATGGGTTATTCTTTTAGCTCCACCTTGAAAGGTCTTGCTAAAATATCGACTCAGTCCAACAGACTCACATTTCGAGGTGCAGTGAACACTATATCCTCCAGTGTACGCTCAGACAAACACTCCCCAACAAACATGTCTTTTAGTCTTGTTTGGGTTTAT